>NW_015387023.1:34507-94737 GCF_001527695.2 Protobothrops mucrosquamatus
CCCCTTTTTTGAAGATGGGAACTACATCAGCTCTTTTCCAGTCCTCTGGTAGTTCCCCAGTGCTCCAGGATCTTTGAAAAATATAATTCAGTGGTTCTGAGATCACATCCGCCAGCTCCTTAAGAACCCTGGGGTGTAATCCATCTGGTCCTGGTGATTTGAACTCATCTAGGCTGGACAGGTGTTCACTTACCATTTTCTTGCCTATCTTAACTTGTATCTCTATTTTGTTTTTTATGGCACTATTTTTAGTAGGTTGGTCTGTTTTTTCCCTTTGTGTAAAGACAGATGCGAAAAATGAGTTAAATAGTTCTGCTTTCTCCCTGTTGCTTGTCACCTTCTTGCCACTTTCACCCACTAATGGACCAATTGTTTCCTTCACCTTTTTCTTGTTTTTTACATGTTGAAAGAAGCTTTTTTTGTTATTTTTGACTTTGGTTGCAAGCCTTAGTTCATTCTGAGCCTTAGCTTTCCTCACTTCGTCTTTGCAGGCTCGGGCTATTTGCTGATATTCTGACTTAGTTATGTGTCCCTCTTTCTACTTTCTATACTTGTTCTTTTTATCTTTCAATTGATCAGAGAGTTCCTTATGCAGCCATGCTGGTTTCTTTTGAGAGCTGTTATTTTTCCTCTTTGTTGGTATTGTGCTAGACTGGGCCTTTATTATCTCACTTTTCAAAATTTCCCAAGCCTCTTGAGTTGTTTTCTCCTGGAGGATTCTCATCCATGGAATCCTTCCCAAAGCCTTTCTAACTTTATTGAAATTAGCTCTCTTGAAGTCCAAGACTCTAGTTTGACTGTGTTCTATTGCTTATGCTTCCATAATGTTGAATTCCAATATTGCATGGTCACTTCCTCCCAACGTTCCTATGGCTTTAACACCTTCTATCATTTCATCTCTGTTAGTGAGAATTAGGTCCAAAATGGCTAATCCCCTAGTTCCCTTCTCTACTTTTTGGGAGACAAAATTATCTGCTAGGTTTGTCAGGAATCTGTTTGATCTTCCACTTGGTGCAGAGTTTGTCTCCCAGTTGATGTCAGGGTAGTTAAAGTCCCCCATCGCTATTGTGATGTGCTTCCTACATACCTTAGTTGGCTGATTAGCAAAAAGTTCATCTATTTCCTGTGTTTGGTTGGGTGGCCTATAGTATACACCTATGGCAATGTTGTTTTTCCCCCCCTTTTATATTGACCCATATGCATTCAGGACAGTTTTCATCATTGCTGTGCTCTATTTCTGTAGAGATGTAATTATTTCTTATATAGAGAGCAATTCCACCTCCTCTTTTATTTGGCCTGTTTCTTTTAAATAATTTAAATCCCTCTAGCTGTGCGTTCCATTTGTGGGTTTCATCCCACCATGTTTCCGTTATGGCAACAATATCATATCTGCCCTCATTAACCTGAATTTCTAGTTCTCCCTGTTTGCTGTTCATACTCTGTGCATTTGTGTATAGACATTTGAGTCCTTTATGACCAACCCTGTGTTTACTTCCTACATAACCTGTGTGGTGCCTGAGTTCCCCTAATGTCTTACCACCTATTTGGTTAGGGTACTTTGTGTGGCACTCGCTATTAAGAGCTTGATTTTGCTTGACAGCAAGGTTGATGTTCTTGTCCATACACACAACTATATTATATGCACTGATAGCCCTATAATTTTTAAATTGCCAGGGACAGGGATGTTCTGTATCAGTTAGCTCACTGTCCCCGCTGTTTAGTTTAAATATTTCTCCAGAAAATCTGTGAATTTATAGCCAAGTAACTCAGTCCCTTTCTTTGATGGATGCAAACCATCTCTTTTGTACATTTCTTCATTGGACCAGCTGCTGACATCATGACTAATATATACAAAGCCTTCCCCTTCACTCCACTCCTTTAGCCACATATTGAATTGTGTTATATGCTGGCCTTTTCCATTTTGGTCCTTATACGCTGGTAAGACCTCTGAAAAAATAAGCCTACAGCCTATTCTGCTAAGTTCCTGCCCCAGGCTCTGGAAGACATTCTGCACAGTGAATACATCTTTTTGGGACAGGTCGTTAGTGCCAAGATGTACAATAGCCTCCACATCACAGTCCTTGCTGGCATTCTTTTTTTTAAACAAATTTTTATTAATTTTTCATTAAAAAACAAAAACATAGATCTTTTATCACAATATCAACCAAAAAAGAATCAACACTAATCAATACATTCACGGACATGTCCGGTGTCCCCCTCCTGCTGGCATTCTTGATTATTTTACAAATACGCTTCTTGTCCCTACTGGCAGTAGCACCTGGAAGACACCTGACCTCATTTGAAACCTCTGTGTCCCTTCCTAAATTTACATCCCTTATAACTGAATCACCAACCAGAAGGTGGCTTCTCTTTTTGGGTGCCTTTCTGTTCATGCATGACTGATGTGTAATACCTGATTCGCACTTCTGTCGAAAACAAGTTCTTCATCTTGGACCAAGATCCCCTGCTTATTTGAGTTGCCATCACAAATACCTTTACCTGTCTCCTTAATGTCCCTATTAAGGTCAGCAAGGGCACTGTATCTGTTATGCAGGGACACAGCAAAAGCTTTGTGTTTATGGTTCACAGCTCTCACCCTGCCAGATCCCACGGTTCTCCACACTGCCCTTCTCCTGCAGGATCATTGTGGTAGAGAGGGCTGATAGCTTGGAGGCTCAGTGGAATAGAGGGGCTGAACTGGACACCTAATTTCTGCCTGAAGAGCAGAGATTACAGACCCTAGATAAGTAATCTGTCCTTGTAGACTAGTGATTTGTTTACAGATAGGACAATTTCCATGATATCAGTATCAGTTGGTCATATTAATAAATAAATAAAAATATGCAAGTAAAGGGAATCCTGAGTATTAAAAGCCATGTGGACGATACATGTTGGTTCTAGGGTACAACACTACAAACAGTTATTTATTTAACCATGGCTGGAGGAATACATTGACTAGGTTCATGCAACATACTAAATGAAGTACGTTTTGGCTTGATGTGTTGGCTTGAGCCCTGTTATTGGAGCACATTTCATGGTCAAATAATACTGGTGGCCTTATCTCAGAGCCTCCCATTTTGTAGCAAGTCTCATGATCCCACTGTGAAAGATTTGCAGAAGATTCAATGGTTAATTGAGAAAAGGAAGAAGAGCTAAGTTATTTTTCTGAAATACTCTTCTGCCAATGCCTGCAATATGTCACCCAAAATCAGATTAAGGAAAGATCAGTTCAGATTGTGGGACACATCAGAATAGCAATCTTGCAGTTTCTAGCAGTAAATGCAATCCAGAAAGAACTGGTTGTGATTTGCAGCAAGATCATAACAAAGATAGATTTACCACTGCAGAAAAGCAGAGGGAATGAAATGATTACTCATGTTCAAAATCTGACTAATTCTTCCATTCTGTTACTTCTCAGATTTGAAGGAAGGATCGTGGCTTTAGCAGGAAATAAAAATAAAAAGTGATTTGGATAAATTTATCACATGGAAGCCCAACCTATGAAATTATTTCATTATTTGGATGGGAGGGGAATGCAAAACACATCAACAAAAACCAATCAGTATTGGTGCAAATATCCATACATTCCAAAGTTAACTCTGGAGGAACTAAGGGAGTAGGCACTGGATTACTTTTCATTTGTATCCTCAAGATAATACCCTATTTGGCTGCAACAATGCAAAACTCATTAAGAAAAGCCCTGGTTTTGTAGACTCCCCCCCCCAAATGGGCTGCATGAAATTTTCTTACCTGAAAACGTTACCAGGAATGTGCAGAAGGTACCTGAAAATGGGATATTTGGAAAGGCTATAAGGCGAGAGATTTTGAATGTGAGGAAAGGATAAAAACAGGGGCTTCCAATTGGAGAAAAAGAGGAAGGAGTAATTAAGAAATGACTATGCAAAAAGATCTCCAGGCTAAGAAAGAGAAGACAGGAGGGAGTAACATACTGTAGAAAATATTATTCTATATATTTATTATAACAAGTTATGTTATATTATGTTATGTTGTGTGGTGTGGTGTGGTGTGGCATGGTGTGGTGTGGCGTGGTGTGGCATGGCATGGTATGGTATGGTATCATGTTGTATAATATCATATATCATGTATCATGTAACATATCATATATCCACTGTGTGTCTGTGTTTCTATGTGTGTTTGTGTGGTGTTTCCTTGTCAGGTGAAAGAGGGACTAAGGATCAAGGACTAAGGGATTAGAACAGTTCAATTCAATTTAGACTAGGAAAGGTTCCACTACAGGATATTCCTCTGATTTTGTTCTCCCTTTAAATGGCCAATAATGGCTATGATGGGGAAATTCTGTGGCCTTTATAGGGAACTGTGTGGGTTTTGAGGCAGGTTGCATGCAGTCAGGAAGTTGAAGATATTACATCCCTCATTACTTTATTGTTGCACTCCTGTACCAGTTATTTAGGTACAACTATAATTGAACTGCCTATTACAGTCTCCAATTGGATGTTCTCTGTTGTACATAAAAAAATCAGGAGAAAATTATTTATTTCTGGTAGACTTTGAATATTTGCTCAAGCCAAGTGACAGAATCCAAGCTGGCTATTCATATTTCAAAAACAATTTTATCCTAAGGGCAACAATTATTGACAAGCAAACCTGTATGGGTGAATAAAAGAAAGAATGAATATACACACCAACACACATTGAGAATGTTCTGGCTTTCCACCTGCTGTTTCATCTAACTTCCCACTCTCATAGGGAATTCTTGTTTCCAATTTGCTTTTTTTTAAAAAAAAAAATCCGCAATATATTTTTTCCATGGTAATATACTTCATGCATCACTTGCCTGTTCACTCTTTCTATGAATATCTTCAGATTCTGAATTTCATCAACCACATCCTGCATAGATGATAGATGATAATGATGATAATCTAGATTTTTGTAAGCACAAAAGTGTCACTTTTCAACTGAGTTCTTTCTTCTGTCTTACGGAAGAACACAATCACACAGTAAAGAAAATATGACTTTTCAATCATACTCCAGAATATTTTGCCTACATTTTAGTTCCTTTTCCCATCATCGGTTTGCTTTTTAACACATGTGGCTAATAAAAACAGAATTGCTAAGGCCAGTTACTGACTTCTCACACCTCCTGCTATAAGAACTGCATTGGTTTCCAGTTTGTTTCTGGGTGCAATTCAAGATATTGACAGTTATTCATTTTGGAACATGAATATCACTGAGATTTCCTGTCTCATCCCAAATTTGTCTGCTCAAGGGATTTTAATGTCTTATAGGAAAGACCTTGGGAGACAAGACACTGCCAAGAACTCAGTCAAATAAGAGACAGCATAACCTGCAGCTGGAAGTGGGCAGGTCAAGGGTTCAGAAGATTCCCTCCTTAGATTCTTGGGCTGTAAAGAAGAAGGGGGCAGAACTGCACTTTCAGTCTTTGAATATTCTGTCAATGTAGCTTTACAATAAAGTGAAATTGGCTCATCTGGTTATGATTCCTATCTGGTTTACCAGTGAGGCTGACAAACTGCAGTAAGAAAGTCCCTGCTGAAGGTCATCTCTTATCAGGATGTTCTTCAAGGGAGTATGAAAGTGACCCTTCTTTGTGAACTCATTTCTTCCAGAAGTGAGAGCTCTTTCTTTCCTCATGGCCTTCCAATACAGGGTAAAGTCCTGGGTGTTTTTGGGTTTTTTTAAAAAAAACACCAAAATGACAAATTTTTTCTTTTCGGAAAGACTGACTTTTGTTCACATGGTCCTACAACAGCATTTGCATTTCTGGCTAAATGCTAAGTGCTCTTGGGCCCTGGAATCTACACACTACTAAAAATCTTGGGTCTGTTTGATTGTTTGAAACCTTCAATTGATGAAACAGTGCATCATAAGACAACAATTTTTGAATCAACATACCTCAAATGGGATAACTTACAGAATGCATCCAAAATCTGGGATCAATGAGATCTTGAAATTTGACCAATGCTGCCACACTGCTGCATTACTGCAGTCATGGGACCATCCTTTCCAAGGTTCCCTGCCAGCTTCCTACAAAGAAAGTCAAGGGGGAAGTTGGAAGTCACTCCTGCTCCCCTGCTTTTTTGCCCACTTGTGATCATACTGTTTCTTTGTTTAAAAATAAGCAAATATCTCTGAAACTATGACCCAATGGATCATAACCCAATGGATGTAGGATCCAGATTCTAAAACTTCCTGACTTCAATTTAATGTTCAGATTCTTCTTATGGCCTTGCAGCCCTAGAAAATCCCAGCAACCAAGCCACTGGAAGTCAGAATAACTGATCTGCCTCCATAATCTCAAAACACATCAACCAGGAACATTAGATGGGCAGAAGGTATTTAAGGGAAAATGTAGACCAGGGCTTTTCAACCAGTGGTATGCATACCACCAGTGGTACATTGGCCCCGGCAGGTGGTACACAACCATGCCTGCCCAGCCAAGTGTAGCGGGGGAGGGAACGAGCCAAAGTGGCGCAGGACTTGCCATGAGAGAGTCCTCAGGAGCTGCAGGGCTGCTTGGGGCGAGAGAAAGGATTGGCACTTCCAGTTCACCCAGAAGAGAAAGGAGATGGGGGGATGGAGACAGGAGAGGCTATAAAAGGAGGCAGTTTTGGTGGGAGAGAAGAAGAAAAGACTCAGGAGAAAGAGGCAGAAGAGAAAAGGCTTTTGTCAGAGAAGCGGTGAGATAGATAGATAGATAGATAGATAGATAGATAGATAGATAGAGAGAGAGAGAGAGAGAGAGAGAGAGAGAGAGAGAGAGAGAGAGAGAGAGAGAAGATATTGGAGGAACATGTGTGAGAGAATGGGGAGGATATTGGAGGAACGTGTGTATGAGAATGGGGAAGATATTGGAGGAACATGTGTATGAGAATGGGGAGGACATTGGAGGAATGTGTGTATGAGAATGGGGAACATATTGGAGGAACGTGTGTATGAGAATGGGGAGGATATTGGAGGAACGTGTGTATGAGAATGGGGAGGATATTGGAGGAACGTGTGTGTGTGACAATGGGGAGGATATTGGAGGAACGTGTATGTGAGAATGGGGAGGATATTGGAGGAATGTGTGTGTGAGAATGGGGAGGATATTGGAGGAACGTGTGTGAGAGAATGGGAAGGATTTTGGAGGAACGTGTATGTGAGAATGGGGAGGATATTGGAGGAACGTGTGTATGAGAATGGGAAGGATTTTGGAGAGATGTGTGCATGAGAAAGAGAGAGAAGGCTTTTTGTAAGAGAAGCCGTGAGGAGAAAGGGAGAAGAGAAGAGAAGGAAGGAATGGGAATGGGAAGGAGGGAGGGAGGGAGGGAAAGAGAATAACCCTAACCTCCTCCACCAGAAACCCCTGGATCCTCCCCCACAGATGCCCCTCCAACCTGAGCGACATAGAGCTGGCCACACAGCCTCACCCCCCCAGTAACCACAGTGCTGATGTGGCCCTCAGTGAAATCAAGTTCGACATCCGATATAAAAGGAGGGGGGAGAGGAGAGGATATAAAAGGAGGAGGGGGGAGAGAAGAGGATATAAAAGGAGGAGGGGGAGAGAGGAGAGGATATAAAAGAAGAAGGGGTGAGAAATTTTTTAAATGAGTTTTAATCCATTTTATGACTTTCTTGCCATATTTGTTAAGTGAATCACTGCAGCTCTTAAATTAGTAAAGTTAAGTGTACAGTTGTTAAGTGAATCTGGTTTCCCCATTGATTTTGCTTGTCAAAATGTTGCAAAAGGGGATCACGTGACCCTGGGACACTGCAACCATCATAAATATGAATCAGTTGCCAAGCATGCAAATGTAAATCACATGATTCTGGGGATGCTGCAATGGTCATAAGTGTGAAAAATGGTCATAAGTCACTTTTTTCAGTGCTGTTGGAACTTTGAATAGTCACTAAGCGAACTGTTGTAAGTCGAGGACTACCTATACTTTATCGCTTTTTTCCTTTTTTTTTTTTGGTCATCAAGTTTTTGATACCTTGCTAGGTGACTGGTAGTACTCAAATATTGCCATATCCTAAAAGTGGTACAATCGGTGAAAAGGTTGAAAAGCCCTGATGTAGACTATTTAACTAACTTATTATTAGCATAAACACATTTCTAAACTCGTTCTTTTTTTCTTTTTTTTACATCCTGGGTCTCTAGGGATGCTATGATTAAAAGGATATCCATCTTTTACCCAGATGGCAAAAAGGACACAGGATGATTTCCTCAGAATGACAACATTTCCTTAGATCTGGATCCAAATTGCTTTCGCTTCTGTGGAGTCCCTAGACCCCCCCCCCAAAAAAAAATTAGATTAAAAAAAGAATTAATTTTTTAGGGTTGACGCAAACATGAGATACGATGGAATCTATTCTTTCAGTGTTCTCCCATAATTTAGCAGTACCATTTAAGCAAAGGAAGCTGTATAAAAATAAATACTTTACTAAGCCTTTGTTTGACGCATTCTCTAAAAATGAAGACAAGAAGACAAATCATCTCTTCAACTTTCCGTGAAGCAATTATCAGAAGAAACGCTAGTCCAGAAGATGAAATGCATACATGTCTACTTTAAGAAAGTCAGGAACAGCAGTTCTCATATTCATTTCAATTAATGCAGACATAATACAAATAATATTTTGCTTTTTATGTGAAATTGTGTTATATCAATAACCCAATGTATAAAGTATTCCTTAGCTAAAGATATTGCTTAGGTTTTGCAAAAAATTGATTTCCTTTTATCATTATCCAACTAATATTGTGATGAGAATCTTTCATCTTGTTCCCAGTTGAGATATTGACTGATTTTGGCTTAGGTTCCATGAAATGAATCACTGAGATGGCTCCCTGCTTTATATTATCAGGAACCTTGCTGTCTCTTCATCCTTTTTCGTTCTTTACAAGTGGTACTTAAGTCCTTGGGTACCTGGCCATATGTCCTGCTTTCTGTTCTCTAACAGCCAACAAGGGACAGTCTTCTAATTAAGGTATCCTCTGTTTGAACTGTACCTGAAGGGCAATACTATATGCTGCTGCTCCTCAGTGCCATCTACCTCTTTGTTCAAGGCTCCATCCAATACTAGTGATACCATATGCATTGGTTGGGTGATCAACTAAAATAGCTAGAGTAATTTTCCTTATAGCACTATTCCCATATTCATTGGCATAACAGGGATTTTACTACATCCTATAACCTTGGGTTCTTAAGTCTTACATATATTAAACAGTGCAGTTATGTTACAGTATATCTTAGTTGGGTATTCTTCGTTTGGTTTATATCTGAGCAAAATTAAGCCCCAAACTCAGGCTTCTTAGGTCAGGGATGGGCAACTGTGACCCCTTTAGGACATGTGGACTTCAACTCCCAGAAATCCTGAATCAGCCAGGAATTCTGGGAGCTGAACTCCACAGGTCATACAGTAAAGGGAAATAGTTGTCCACCCCTAACGTAGATGGTACATATATAGATAAATAGTCTGGGCTAGAAGAATAAGGCATTGTGTGACTGGTAACCTGGGAACTGGTTTCAGACATTATTGACTCAGCTGCAGAAACACTGAACTCACAATAGATGAGTTCTATAGAGTCAGAGTTACACAATAGAGTTCAGGAAGATAACTACAAAACTCACAATTCCAGCTGCAGAAGTGCAGAATTCACAAGGATGCCAATTAAAATTTTTAATCCTGAGGAGGCCATACTTCTGACTTCTTTGCCAACTGACAGCCTCTAATAAGCATGCTCCCTCATTCTCCCTTCTCATTAGATTGGCCATCTAAAGCTTCTCTCTCATGCCAATTAGTAGAGTTTTGTTAGTAAGGCTTAGTTTCTCATTTTCTTGGCTTGATTGGTTCCAAAGAGGGATTCGCACTAACCTAAACTCTTTGATGTATAACAGTATAGGACGTGCAAAAAGAAAGTAGTAAATATAACTGGAGAGTATTTTGGCATAGTCAGTTAGCACATGAATGTATGTCATATAAATTACTAGGCATATATTTTGACAGTAACAAAATATATTACTAGTGTGAGTTCATTTTACTTCCTTTAGATGAGAGGGCAATGAAAGCTTCCCATTTTATGCTAAATCAGTGTTCTTGCCATGGTTTATTGTTCTATAGAAGAGAATGTATGTAGCTCATGGTTGAACTATAGAGTCCTTGGTGCTCTCTGAGCTTGGTTGTTTGCTTGCAGACATTTCATTGCCTGACTAGTAACATCAAGAATATCAATGCTATGAGATAAACCAAAAAGTAAAAAATAATAAAATCCCAGAAAAAGGCAATGGCAACTATTTCTGCACTGGAAAACTACATGAACACACGTTGTTTTTGAAAACCTTCAAAGTATGCATAAGGGCGCTCAATGAAGATGGATCTGCACAGGAATCTCATCTGAGGCAGAATCACTATTATAAAGTTAACCAATTATTTCTCAGTATTGAATTGTGCTGTAGCCTCCTGAGATATTTAGGATAGTGAGCAGGCTATGCACATTTTAATTAACACATAGATATGGTACAATACCTGCTGTTTATATGACCACAAGACACATAACTCACAGCTGTCACAGACATATATATATATATATGTGTGTGTGTGTTTGTGTGTGTGTGTACTTGGAGAGTTGAATAACACTGAATAAACTAACATTGAATAACCCTAACCCTAACTATTTTTGTCCTCTAGATTTTGGTCTGAGAATCTGTACAGGTCTGAATAATGATTCTTTTATTCCTGTTCTTTTGTTGCAGCAGGTTTTTTTTTAAAGAAATTACCTCTTTTCTACCTACCAAAGCTAATTGGGGATGGAATGAATGAGTGAGTGGGCTGAGAAATATTTGTGGGCATTCTCTGCCCTCCACTTAATTTCTGGAAACAATCTTATCAGAGGAGGGGACTTCATCTCAGTCAATTAGAAAACTCCCTTGCTAGATTTCATCTCTTGTGGCAGAAACAGGTGGAAGAAGAAATACCTGGATTTTTTTTAGGGTAAATAACATTAACAAGACTGGCTATGGCAAACCCAGTGCATTTGGGGAATGAGGCAATTGGCATATTTAATTAAACCAAAGCTGGGTTGGCCCTGGGACCAGTTATGCATGTGGATCTAGACTGGCTCCCAGCCTGCTCCTAGGTCTAGTTCAAAGTGGTGGGTTTATCACCAAAGTCCTTCAAATCATAATACTTTTCTTCATAAGTCCATTTAAAAAATGGAAATCCATGGCTTTACTCCAGTTTCTTCTAATAAGTGGGTTGCTGAGGAGAAAAGCGTGCCTACAAGGTAAAATGGCATAGTGGGGGTAACATGTCTTCTGAATGGAGACTCACCCATCATTTTGGCACCAAACAGTCTTCTGATTGCCCCAAGCTTTCAAACAATAAAGCTTTAAAACTTCCTCTTTGCAATATGACTTAAGAACTCTGTTACCAGAAGGACTGAAGTTTTTCTTAATGACCAAAAACCGGCCCTACAGCTATTAAGCATTTTCCCTCCTTTAAAACATTAAAATCATTCTAGCTAATTCTAAGAGAGTCTCTTTGCTTCTGCTTTTTTCAGCCTCCAAACTACAGAATTGAAACTTCTCTGGGAAGATTCATTGTTCTTTATCTCTTCGTTAAAAGCATCGCCTCCCTAAAAACTGATTTCCCTTCAAAAACCCAGGGAGGTAAAGACATAGAAATTAAAAAGCATGACTGGTTTTTAACATTTCTGACTTCTCAGTTGCCCAGTGATTGCTTAAACATAGTAACCAACGCTATAATATAAAAAGAACTGATGTCTTCTTCAGAGTAAATAAACTTCAGGTGATTATTTGGCTTTTTAGTAGAATATCAAGCTTTCTCAATTGAAGGGCAGCATAATGAATTAGAATTAAGAAACAGCGTCCAGAACTCAGAAGGCTGATGTCCAGGCTCAGAACTCATTTCACAGTCTTTCAACTTAAAAAGGTATTCTTGGTTTCAGGCTCCAAGCTTCATTTCAGCAGGCTAATTTAGAGAATGTCCAAGACAGGAGCATATATTCATGTATAAAGTGTAATCAACTGCTTCCAATCTGATGTTCCCATGATGCATTAGGAAGTTTGTCAACTTGGATTAGATAGAAGGAAGCCAGCAGCCGGAACAATCATATGTACCAGTGGCAGCAGTGAGGTAGGAACTCAGGGAGGATAGAATATTAGAGATGAACGGAAAAACCACCACTAGGTGGCAGCACAGTTATAGAGAGCTCTCTTTGCTGCCATCTCATGGTCATCTGGAGCCCAGAGGCAGCCCAGATCTGGGGCTATACCAGTGGTGGTGAAACTATGGCACGTGTGCCAGAGGCAGCACTGAGAGCCCTCTCTGTGGACACGCGCACTATCACCTTAGCCCCGCCTCCCCCACGGCCCCCTCCTCACCAGCAGCCCCCTGGAGGAGAGTTGTCCCCAGGTGCAGCCCGTGTGGAACAGCACAGCCAAGGACATGGCAGCCGGGCAGTGGGCACAAGACTCCACCCTTGTGCTCCATCATGCGCAGATGATGCTGCGGGGTGCAGACAGAGGGTATGGCTGCCTTGGTGCTGTTGGGCTGCCCGGGTGATCTGCTGCAGCAGGCCGTGGAGGCAGTGCGTGGCCCTGCGGGTGGACGGGGTGGGGGCAGGGGTGGGGGCAGTTTTTGGGCACTCGGTCTCTAAAAGGTTCGCCATCACTGGGCTATACAGTACCTTGCTCTGAAGTCCTTACTGCTCTTTGAGCTTAGTGATTTGTTTGCAGACATTTCATTACCCAACTAGGTAACATCATTCTGCTACTAGTAATATCTGCAAGCAATCTCTAAGCTCAGAGAGCACCAAGTACTAAGGAGAAATTTCCTATTAATCAGTGGAACAGCCTGACTCCAGAAGCTGTGAATGCTCCAACACTGGAAGTTTTTAAGAAGAGACTGGACAGTCATTTGTCTGAAACAGTATAGGGTTTCCTGCCTGAGCAGGGGTTGGACTAGAAGACCTCCAAGGTCCCTTCCAACTTTATTATTATTATTATTATTATTATTATTATTATTATTATTATTATTATTATTATTATTATTATTGACTACACAGTTCAACCCTGAGCCAAAGATATTCTCGTCTATATCTTATTCTGTTGATAGATTTGCAACCTATCAGAAAGAGAATTTAGATGTGATGGTGCCTTTTTGGTGCTGCTAAACAACTGTTAGATCTCTAGATATTTTGAAAGCATTTTATCTGTCTCTAGTTCCCAATCTACCTTTTGCCCACTGCTCAAATCTGCAATGAATTTATCTTCAGGAAGTGCTGCTTGTTACCTGTTTTATCTATTATTGGCCAAAGCCAAGGTGTAAATGATATCAGCTCTTAATTTAAGTTAAAATTATACCAGATTGAAGATGAAAAATAGTCTTTAAAAATCATAACATTGTAATACCTATGTGGGCAACCTGAAGCTTATAAGTTAACTCCTCTCTTTGTTAAGAGCAGTGAGGAAATAGCAATCCTGAGATAGTTGAGGAAAACAAAGATCACCCTTATGCCTCCCCTAGTTTTCCACTGCGATTGATATAAAAAGCAATCTATACCAACACATCAGTTGTGGTTGACCAGCTAGATAAAAAAGCAAAGAAACAACCATCCTGATAAGAACTGTGGAAAATTTAGATAAGGATGCAGATGTATCTGTGTATCTTGTCTTCCACCCCAGTAGTCATAACCCCTAAGGAGTAAGTGAGTTGGAAAAATTGGCTGGTAACTCATAGTGCCCCCTTCCTGTTCCAGCCCTGTCTAAATATATAGCTTCAATGTTTTTACATGGATCAAAACTCTCCCATTTCCTCCAAGTGGCCTATTCCAAATTCACTTTGGTGATTTTGCTGATGGAAGTATCACCTGTATTAGGCTGCAATCCTGTACAGAAGTCATAAAGGACTCCTCTAGCCTGGTATTGGGTAATATTGTCAAATGCAAGTGGCAGATGACCTATTCCTTGAGGCCTTATTGTTAAATTTTAATAATCTTTTATCCAGACTGAACTGTTCATCTTTTGAGAGTACCTTCAAGGGCCAAATATCCTTGTGAACCTAGACAGCTGATCATAAGCAAGGAGATCCCACTCAGCCCACCTACTTATTTTAACACAATCAAACAGGAATTCCTTGTTTTCTGGATTGTGTCCATGTTGGTATATATTTTCTTTTAAAATGATAAGAGTCATCATATCAAATTAGGTATACCTCAGGGTGAGATAAGCTATTTGGAGATTCCATTATTCAAGGTAGTTTCCTACTCCCTCCACTCTGAAGTATGATATTAATCATTTCCTTTAGCATCATGTGTCTGTGTACATGTATATATATATATCAAGATCAAAGATTGCCAGAATGAGTACAAGAGAGTTTTCTGCTAATATCATAATGTTGTCTCACTGCTTAATTTTCCTTTGCATTGGAGTGTATGCCAGTTGCAAGCCTACATTCTCACCCATCCTTAAAGAGACAATACACTTTGTAGATAAAATAATGAGAGAGGTATGCTATAACTGTTAAATGAAGCTAGATATTTATGTCTAAACTCTGATATATGTATTGCATTTTTAAAAAATGTCTGTTTCAATTGTCTAACTTTATTCTGTCCTTTGCAGGGTACAGTGAAAATCAAGAATGAAAGCATGGTAAGAAGATTAAATTTCACTTACTCAAGTTACATCCTCCTCAGCATTCAGTAGAATTTGTGTTTTTGATTTTGAGTTAATGAAATCTATAAATGTGTACAAAGTTTGACTGTCAATTTCTATCTTGTTTGAATCAATGCAATATTGATTGATTGGGAGAACATATATAAAAATTCTGAAAAGTCAAATACATTATTCTCTTTATTGAACTGAAACTGACAGTTTGACTGTCAATTTCTATCTTGTTTGAGTCCATGCAATATTGATTGATTGGGAGAACATATATAAAAATTCGGGAAAGTCAAATACATTATTCTCTTTATTGAATTGAAGTTCAATAAAGAGAATAATGTATAATTAATAATAATTAATAATTATTTATTAGACAGACATGAAAACTGAATACTGTTGCATTCTGACCTAAAAGAGTAGACTTTGAGGATTTGACAAAAATATTTAAGGAAAAGGAGCTGACTGCAATTCATTCATTCTTTAATTCATTCATTCGTTCATTCATTCTTTCCTGAAATATACTTTTAGTACATACATTTTAAAAGAGATGATTGTCAAAGATGATGCTACATAACTTGCAGGCCATATGTAACTTTTATCCTTGGTTGTCTTATTCCTTTTGTATTATCTAACCTCATTTTGTCATCTTTCATTTGTAGCAATCACTGGAAACCCCAATCACATTTGAGGTAAGAATTAAAACCATCTATCTGTGTCTCCCCCACCCCAAAAAAGTTAGATCATGTCAAGTTTGAAGCTATTATGAGATTTATTTTTAGTATCAAGAGTGATTGGTGAGAAAAATACTGTAGAAAACAGTTGGTATAGTGTTAAGGTACAACTAAAAGAAGTGATGCCACCTTTTATTTAAAACGTAAGATATATTTCTGGCAAAGTTAGGCGCTCAACTTAAAAACACTTTTGAGTTATTGAGATCACGGTATCAAACTCATTATATTCATCCAAAAAGTCTTACTCAAAGTGTTGAAAATGACTTGGGGATGTAAATACCAGATGAAATATCATGGGTGGGAGGACCAAGCTCATAGTTTTGACAACTTTTGAAAAAAATAGTGTGCTGTTTTCATGGCATTTGTGAAGTTGGCCGGGGTGGGGCAGGCAGGGGGCAATCAAAGTAATCAAGATGGTGGCTGGGAATACATGATTGAAGCTCTGCTCTCTACCCAGGATCCATGTGAAAAAAGGGTGAGCCTGTGAGTGCAAGGTTAGGGGTGCCATCTTGAATTATGGCAAGGATGCTCCTGATTATTTACAGAGCACAATATTTTTAAGGATGAGCTGATCCAAGCATGCTGAATTGGTGTTGTAGATATAGAGCCAGTTTATGATTAAGATGTCCAAACTAAATTAAATGCATTGTGTTGTCTTTTACCCACCCATTCATAATTTCTGAATATTATTAAAGGCAGAACAGAACCATTTTAAATGCACTATCATTGGAATGCATTCTTCATTCAAACTACAGTATGATCAATTCAGTTGTCACTTTAAATGTCACTTCAAAGACTTACACTTAAGAGAAGTGTACACTAAAAAGAAACTTTAATTGAGATGTGAGTGACTATAGTGGCGAACCATTCACCACTTCCTAAGCTTTGTACTTGACAGCTTTACCAGACTTGTGGGATAAAGCATATTCACAGTCTAAGACAGAGATCTTTTTTCAACCTGATGTCTGCATTCCCATGTAGCTTAATTTTGGGGCCCACATCCCACAGTTATTTGCACAAACTA
Source organism: Protobothrops mucrosquamatus (assembly GCF_001527695.2). Lineage (NCBI taxonomy): Eukaryota > Metazoa > Chordata > Lepidosauria > Squamata > Viperidae > Protobothrops > Protobothrops mucrosquamatus. The sequence goes on from NW_015387023.1 coordinate 50,926, forward strand.
GGTGGAAAGGAGCAAGGCTAAGGTCATTAATGTAATGATATATCCATACATGCAATATTTTTTTCATATACTTCCAGCCATAATACCCAACTTCAATCATTAATTTGCACACACACAAAACATAATGCCTTTAATATACACTTACATATGCATATTCATAGCAGAAATTCAAACCTATATCAGCATAACACCAACCACATCTCTTATGAGCTCATGCCTCATGACAAGCTATTGGCTGATTTTATACAACACACTAAATCAGGAGGTCATATAACACACCAAGCCACCATTAAGCAGACTGTATTATGTATAATATATTACGTGAATCCAATCAGGGATGTAAAGCAATGTAAATTGCTTTACATATAAAGCGACAGCTGGAGAAATAGTTCTTGTGGTAGTTTGCAAAAGTTGTCCTGGTTGGTCTGTTAATGGATGAAAGACAATGCAATATATAAGATGCCAAATGAAGTCTTGTGCAAGACCAAGAGATGGGGGAGAATATTGATTATTTAGAGAGAAATATCCAAGAGGCAGTCCAAGAAATGGGTCAAACAATATAGAGCCAGGGTTATTGGTTATTTGTATTTGGCCAGCATGGCCTTGAAATGGAGATGAGCATCACCCCCTAGGCACTGACCAGCAGAGTAAAATCTGCAGGGATTCATTTCCCTTCCTCATTTGTAAGACCGTAATTTTCTAGGCAATGCAAGAATACCGAATGGCACCATGTCTTCAAAATTGTAAATACATTTTATTGTAACACATTATTATAGCTTTTAATCTCCAGAGTTCGTAGTGCTATAAATTTACAGATGTGCTTTAACCTTTTTTTAAAAAAAATATGCTATCATTTCAGAAAGAGTGTGTATTATATAATTTGAACAAATTCATCCAGACCCTGCATTTATTGAAGATTAAAGACTCTCAAATACTCCAAGGTCTTCAGGCGCTTGCTGAAATCACCAAAATCTTAACATCACAAAATGTACGTAGAGATGCTTTACTCTGTTTTTTGAATAATAACATAAACGCTCTTAAATATCGTTGCGTGACACTGCTGTCAGCTTAAATTCTCTGGGACAAAGGACTGTAAGCTCAATTGCATCAAATGCAGTGTGACTTTTTGCTGTGACTTAAAGCAGGCATCTGAACAACTACAATCTGTTCTGTGTCCTGAACATGGCTAGTGACTCAGTGCTGACTAACTGTGCTCTATTTATTAAGGAGCCTCTTTGACATGCCATCGTTATTCTCTCCCTGGCATCACTTTAAGCAATAACCAGTCTTAACTGCAGTTAATGTAGCAATGGAGACTTGGAGCCTTTCCAGAAATTGTCAGGAATCCCTGAAAATGCTACCAAATCACAATTCACATTCTGTTCTGCAGGAATAGGGAAGGCATACATGGGAGTAACTGAAATGTACTACTCTTTGCATGGAAATCATGCATTTAATGCCATTGTTGGACCAGGTCACATTACTAAAACTGCAGATGTATTGTCTTATTTGATCATTTTAGGATCTAGATTCAGATCTTAGGAATCATTTTATCGGGGAAATAGATAATAGTAATGCTTGATAAAAAAATAGGCCCTGCTTTTCTTAGATGTAAAAAATAATAAGGCTGGTTACTCTCTCTCTCTCTCTCTCTCTCTCTCTCTCTCTCTCTCTCTCTCTCTCTCTCTCTCTCTCTCATACACACACACACACACACATCTATCTATCTATCTATCTATCTATCTATCTATCTATCTATCTATCTATCTATCTATCTATCTATCTATCTATCTATCTATCACCTATCATCTATCTATAACTAGCATCTATATATGTGACAGCTGCCACAAGATCTCAGGGAAACTGTTCCAAATAACTGCTATATTCACATTCCTGGACATTACAAAATGTCTTTAAGGAATGGAATCTAACACTTTATAAAGCCCTAACATTTATTTTTTATGAGAGTAAAAATGACCATGAAGGTCATTTGGTTTGACATACAATTGGTATGTCAAGTATGCTCATACAAATTGGGTTTCCACATCAGGCTAAATCATGGTTCCTTAACTATAGTTCACTATTTTGTGTAATACACCAAGTCATATATCATAATCTTCATTGGAGATCAGAATATCAGTACATTGTACTGATCACACGGTACATTGTATTATGGTAGTAGAATGAGCTAAATCAAACCAATCATTTTCCTGGTTCAGTCCAATAGAGTGAATCCAGCTTCATTTCACCACATGTCTGTGTTTAAAAGCAAATCATGCAAAATATGCACCAGCTCCATAGCTAATAATTACAAAGGAAAACCATGGAGTATGATGTGACTCATAATGATTGGCAAGCACTTTGCAAGATGCATTCCCAACCTCTTTTTTCATAGGATTCCTTTTGCTTAAGTATCTTAAACCCAGGGCTTTTTTTGTCATAGAACGCCCAGAACGGAGTTCCGGCACCTTTTTTGGGTGGAGCCTTGTAGGGTAGGCAAGGCGGGTTGTATGACATGTGTGAGTTCCGGCACCTTTTTTTTTTTTTTTTTTTTTACAAAAAAAGCACTGCTTAAACCCCATCACCCTCAAAACTCCAGAGTGAAGAGGAGAACACTGTTGCATTCTTGCTTCTGGAAGGAAGAATACAGGAGACTGAAAATCCTATGTTTTTTTTAAACACAACTTTCTCTCTTTTTTTTTTTTATTAAAGGACAATGAGGATTGTGAGATATCAATTATAAGCACCAATAAATTCCTGGAGGAGCTTGCTGACTTCCTACGTGAACTGCCTGAACTTTTGAAAAGCAACTAAGGGACAAAGTATACCGTCCTAGACCATCCAGATCTCCACTCAAAAAACCCTTTCTGGATTATTGTGAAGATAGCCAAGACGTTTGTGAACTTTTAGTAAAATATCTCAAAAAAGGAGGGAGGGGAATCCCATTCTTTGTAAATTACAATATGAAGTGGTTTTAAAGAACAGATATATGCAAAATTATGGAAACAAATAGTGCAAAGTCCCTGAAATTTACTCCCAACTTAGTGTTTGGGGGATCGAAGGATTGAAAGCTTAGTTACTACTGAATACTACTTAGGACGTGCTACTGACTAAAGAGGAATTAACTACGTTTTTCAAATATGTGCACAAATGAATATTATTTATCTATTTATTTATTTAAAGTAATATTAAATTATGTCTTTTATCATAACATATATACAGTATATTTATTTCTGCTGTGGAAATCCCTTATTTTGCTAATCTTAATGTTTATCTGGTTATTTTGAATAATAACATAACTTTGAAAACGAACACTCTGCGTAAAATCAGATGCTTGCAATATCTACACTGTAACCATGGAAAAGCCATGTATTGGAACATCTCTGCCATCATTTCTTCTAGTACTTCCTTTGCTTTAGAATCTTTTTTTTTTGTTCTGCTTGTTATCTACCATTCAAAGGAAGGAATTAGCCATATTTCTAAAAGACTTTGGAGCTCAAATCCAACGTATTTAGAGAGGATCAAGTTGGAGAAGACAAACTAAAGTAAAATGTAAAAGACTGAAGAATGGAAACGGGGAGAGACAATTCCTGCGGAATAACATGTAAACCTCTGGGATCCTATCTAATATTCCTATCTAATATTTCATTTTCAGAGGGAAAGTTTTGAGGGAAAGTTGAGGGAACTTGAGGAAAGATGGAAATTATGAGATGTTCTTTCTCCTGAAAGACAGTGTTACCGTGTCTCATTAAAGAAATAAAAGGCAGCTGCCTCTGTTGCCGGCACTTTGGACAATTGAACCCTGCAGTATAATTTAATTGTAATAAAAATATTGATCGATTGGTGGAGAAGAGATAAGAAATGTGATTTAGGCAAATGTATTTATCTACTGAGGCTGAGGATTTTTTAAAAACTGAAGTTTAAAAAAATCTAGATATGTGATATTATTTATGTTTTATGTATTTATATACTTATTTATATTGTGATGCAAACAGCAGTTTAAAGAGCAAATAAAATATGCTGGAAAGTTTTGTATGTAACTAGTGGAATGCCACTGGATTTAAATAAATTATTTTGTACACAGATGAAGCTTTATGTTTGTTTGGGAGACTTTGTTTTATAACATACACAAACACTGGCATTTACTCTTTTCCATATTTTGTTCCTTGAAGCATTTTTTTGTGCATTATGTATAGAAAATGGTCTTATGATACTGAATCATAGTTTGAATTCAGGCTATCTTGTAAGACTTTAACTAGGACTAGATGAATGCAGATTTCCTCCCATTCACGATTTTGTGGCAAAGAAATTTTGGGCTCAAGATCCTCCATAATTTGGTCACTGCTCAAGACAGGTACAGACATTTTAATAGATACAGCAGACCTAGAAGTCTTGTATTCTTATAAGCCTGGATCAGTTCTCTTTACTTTAGGAACCAGTTTTATGCATAATGCTATTAGTATGCAAAAAAAGTTGAATGTGCCAGGCAACAGAATACAAAAGAAAAATTACTGCTTGGATGATGATGATGTAAATGGTGATGATGATGATGGTGATAAAACAATTACTGAGGGAGAACACAATTGGAGTTTAACTATAGAAAGATGCTTAGGGGGGCAGTGTGGTGTAGTAGTTAAAGATGTTGGACTATGAATAGGGAGATCCATAACTGTGATCTTCTTTTGTGACCTTCACAAAGGTCAGCTGGTCATAGACTAGTCCAGTGGTGATGAACTTATGGCACGCATGCCAGAGTGGCACTCAGAGCCCTCTCTGTGGACATGCGTGCTGTCACCTCAGCCCCACCTCCCCTTGTGGCCCCCTCACCAGCAGCCCCCCTGGAGGAGAGTTGCCTCTGGGCATGGCCCACATGGAGCAGTGCAGCCAAGGACATGGCAGCCGGGCAGCAGGGACAAGTCTCCACTCTTGCGCCTCATCATGTGCAGTTGATGCTGTGGGGCGCGGGTGAAGGGCATACCCACCATGTCGCTGCTGGGCCACCTGGGCGATCTGCAGTGGGCCGTGAAGGCGGTAAGTGGCCCTGTGGGTGGGCAGGGTGGTGGGGAGAGGGGCAGAGTGGGGGGAGAGGCGGAGCAGGCAGGACGGGGAGGGACTGGTTTTTGGGCACTCGGTCTCTAAAAGGTTTGCCATCACTGGACTAGTCACTCTCATTCTTAGACTGGGGGGCGGGGTTTTTCAAAAGACAAAATGGGAGACGTTATTGGCAAATCAAAGGTGTTTAAGGCCATCACCTTTCCAATAAACAAGGAGAAAAGATGCAGGGAAGAAGGAAAATAACCATTTCTTCTCAGAGTTCTATTCTTAATTTCCTCCCAAGGGTTGTGGTTTGCAGTGAACAGTTTTAATTCCTTAGTAGGAGGCAGTAGACATAGGATAGTTCCACAATGGGATTTGGTGGCAATTCAAGAGCAACTCTGGATCCATCCATCTGATCTTACAATTTCAGCTGCTTTGGGAAACAGACAAGCTGACAGACAGAGGGAATTTTTATTTTTATGGTGGAACATTTCCTCTTGCATGACCCCCCCTTCCCCTTCAGTTTAACATCGGAAGACTTACATCCTCACTGAGGTTTAGCAGGTCATCTTTTGGGCAGAATTGTGTGGGAGAAAGCATGCACGAGGTAAGCATGAAGTCTAATTTATGCATATGGAAAAACAGAGACGTAGCAAAATCTTTAATTGTACATATTTATTATATTTATTTCCTAGTGGTATACTGGAAAATATGGCATGTTACAGTCCCTAAAGACCCACTTAACACATGCAACTCTCTGTGTGGGTACTGAAACTGCTTGTAATGAAACCACAGCCTTCTTCATTTAATAAAATGTTTGTGCAAAGCAGCTCAACCTCCTGCAGCAGGAACACAATGAACTTTCTATTTTAGGGGACGATAGGTGTGGCAATCTGAGGGCTGAAATTACCTGTACAGCCCAGCCCAGTCTGTGAAAAGCCTTCCTTTTAGATGAAAGTCCACCCAGGGTGTCTCTGAAGACAAAGCTGCATTTGGATCCTTGCAAGAATTAAGAGCTCTTTATTAAGAATTTTGCAAGGCTGGTTATTTTAAAGGTGGTGCCTTCAATCTGATATGGGCACATCCTTCCTCATTTCCAGAACATTTTCAGAAGAAAAACAATATTGTATTTATTTCTTCATTGTTATTTGGCCTTTATTATTTTTACAAACAACTCAAGGCAGCGAACATACCTGATACTCCTTCCTCTTCCTATTTCCCCCCACAACAACAACCCTGTGAGGTGGGTTGGGCTGAGAGGCAGTGACTGGCCCCAAATCACCCAGCTGGCTTTCATGCCTAAGGTGGAACTAGAACTCACAGTCCCCTGCTTTCTAGCTGCTGCCTTAACCGCTAAACTAAACTAGCTCTCAATCTAGTATCAACAATATAGTGTTAAGGGAAACTCATTATGTATTTTTTGAAAACATTACTGTAGTATTATATTCATGTATGAACTTGCAATATATTAGAGCAGGGGTAGGCAACCTTGGCTCTTTTATGATTCATGGACTTCAACTCCCAGAATTCCTGAGCCAGCATGGCTCAGCTTGGAAACTCTCCCTTTCCCCTCAGCATGGCTGGCTCAGGAATTCTGGAAGTTGAAGTCCATGAGTCATAAAAGAGCCAAGGTTGCCTACCCCTGTACTAGAGCATTGATACTCTGTGGTAGTCTTCACATAACACCATTACCTAGGGCTTACTTAATCATGGATGCCTTATTCATGGTTTATTTGCGTATCTGAATTTTCTAACCTAACACAGCATGCTGAACCACAAATGAAGCAAATGGTGGTTAATTGGTAGTTGGAAATTTGCAAGGCTGTGAATCTTGCAAATACACCTGGTAGCGTCAGCACTAATGTTGCTGAGCATGCACAGGACACTAAACTTAAAGGTGTTTGGTTTGGTTTTGGTTTAGCTTTGTGGGCTGTTGAATAGAGCATGGTTGAACGAGGCTTATCTCAATATGTAAACCAATGTCAAATGGAATTTTTCTTTATGATCCTAGCTAGAGTTATTTTCAGTCTCACCTGGCAGTAATGGGTTTGTTTGAACCCATGGATGTCCTGTTGAGCTCCTGTTCCTTTCTACTATTCTCTTGGATTGTCTCTACAAAAAAGCGCTTAGCTATGCAACGCTCTTGGAGTGCTTCAGAGTTTATGAACAATTTTTCCCTTCCACAGTGTGCAAAAACATCTGTCAGGAAACAAGCTATTTTAGAAGAGGTATTTTTTCAGTGTGGTTTCTATGCAGCTACTTTGTTTCATACCAGTGGTTTGATTTTATCTTGGTCTAGGAAGTTAGAAGCAAAAAAAGGAAAAAGCTTGTTCAGAATGTTAGCAACTCTACACCTATCTGGACATAAGCCCCCACTCCCACACCAAAAAAGTCAGGGAGGGAAAACTTCAGAGGAGCTTAAACTTTTAAATTCTTATGAATCAGTTTGTGCTACTGCTGTTCTTTTTTCTGACTATCAGTAATGCAAAAGTTTCTATTATTATTTTCAAATCATACAAGTTTACCATTCTTTTTTGGGTGAATGGAGTTGTTATGACTATGCACAAGTGGATTCTTTTATCTTCAAGTGGTAACTACAGGCCTCTTCATTCTGTCCCAGCCTTTGTCGAATTTAAAAAATTTTAATTTGAAAACTAGGAGAGAAATTAATTGAGAACCAGTTTGGTTTAGTGGTTAAGGCTCCAGCCTAAAACCAGGAGACTGTGAGATCCAGTGAATGAAGCCAGCTGGGAGACGTAGGGACAGTCAATCTTTCCACAACATCAGATTCAAGTGACAAGATGGTCTGTCAATTCCTATTGCAATCAATAGATCAACATTTAGTTGAAACAAAAGAGAATCCTGCACTTGTGGGGGGAAAATGCTAGGAATTTAAAAAGTCAGTAGTACAGGAGGAAATCAATAGAGTTGACAATGAGTGAACTTCTGCAAATCAGACTAACTCCAGAGCAAGCAAGTCCCAGAGTCTCAGGACATATTTTAATTAAATGTAGAATTGCCTGACAGTGAGATGGGTAGTATATACATTTAAAAATAATTATTAATCAATCAATACTGTTCAAGATTTCAATGAAAAATAGTTTATTGCAATAATGCCACTAAAAGGCAGAAGCTATCCGCTTCTTTGTATAGATAAGCAGGAGAGCCAGTTTAGTCTAGTGCAGAGGTAGGCAACTTTGACTCTTTTATGACTCTGGCTCAGGAATTCTGGGAGCTGAAGTCCACAAGTCATAAAAGAGCCAAGGTTGCCTACCCCTGGTCTAGTGGTTAAGACAACAACAACCCTGTGAGATGAGTTGAGCTGAGAGAGAGGGAGTGGCCTAAGGTCACCCAGTCAGCTTCCATGGCTAAGGCCAGAGTAAAACATTCTCCTAGTTTCTACCTTGATTCCTTAACAACTAGACCAAACTGGCTCTCCTACTTATCCATACAAAGAAGTGGATAGCTTCTGCCTTTTAAGATCAACCATCCACAGTAAAGGAACTAGCAGTCAAGAACTGCACAACAGAGTAGCCCTTAGTAGAGCAGCTATGAAGGCCTTGGAAAAGATATTCAGTTGCCTTGATGTGTCTATACCTACAAAGATCAGAACAGGTACAAGCAATAGCATTCCCTATGACGCTCTATGAAAGCAAAAGTTGCTCTTTGAAGAAGCAGGATAACAAGAATATGGATGCATTTGAACTTTGGTGTTGAAGAAAAGACCTGAAAATACCATGGACAGTTAAAAAAACAAACAAATGGGTCATTGAACAAATCAAACCAGAATTCTCACTTAAGGCACAAATGACAAGATTCAAATCTTCCTACTCTGGACGCACTAAGCAAAGTCCTAGATGTCTAGAGAAGGTTATCATGTTGAGAAAGATGGAACGATAGAGAAGAAGAGGATAACCAGTAGCAAGATAGATAAAGTTAGTCACAGTAGTGATGAGTATAGTGCTGGAAGAGCTGAAGGACCAAGTTAGGGATAAATCATAAGAAGACACATCAAGACCGCTATGTGCTCATTAAGAGTTGACAACTGTTTAACGGTGAGTAAATCATCTTCTAAAATAATTTTCAAGTTATGATCTATTTTTTTCATAAATTATACTATAATTTTCTTATCTAATTTAAATTTGAATAATTCCTTTAACTGGATCTCTGATCATACTTTCATCTTCATTTGTCTTCATGGCCAAACAGAATGCAATACATAGGATTTGCTTAATAAAATCCAGAGTTACTGGATCAGGGAATACATTGGTCTGCTCTGTATGCAGCCAAAGAAGAGGTCTATCAAGACCACCACATTACTGGGACTAGTGCTATTGCATGGCTACTCAATAGCAGGAATTTGCAATATGCTCTTTTAGTTGGCAAGTATTGGGAAGCAGATTCTATTTAGAACAAACTAGAGAGAATAAGGTCCCAAGCCATTTATATGTGATAACCAGCACTTTTATTTGAGCCCAAAGCCAGCTACTAGCTGTATCCATTGAAGTCCCACAGTATAGATGTCACCCTGCTGTACTCACTACCACTACAGAAGGAACAGTAAGTAGCTAGTTTTGTTCTGCATAAACTGTAGCTTTCAAACCATCTTCCTAGGGCAGGGGTAGGCAACCTTGGCTCTTTTATGACTCGTGGACTTCAACTCCCAGAATTCCTGAGCCAGCCCCTGTCCTAGGGCAACCCTCACAAAGTGAACTGCAGTAATCTAAATGGGAGATGACAAAGGCATGACTCACTATAATCAGATCCACTAAAAAGGATCACAACTGGCAAATCAGTCAAATCTAGTAAAATCATGACCTCCACCTGCAGCTACAGCATGACCTATGAGTCCATGCAGACAACCAAGAAGATGATCTTGGAGATATACATTTCTGTTACCAAAGTAACAAGGACTGAAACCTATCTTAAGACCACAACAGGGAGAAAATATTGGAATTGGCTCTGACAAAAACCTCCCCAATTGATAGGAGGAAGGGGTAAGTAAGTACCACACAAGCAGACTTGCAAAATTCTGTTGTTATTGATATCTATCCCTATCTATCTCTATCTCTAATCTATGTTTTACACACACACACACACACACAGAGTCCTCCAGATGCTCAGATTGGATTTATCCACCTATCGAGTCCTTCCCAAGGACCTGGGATAGTCAGATGCCGATGTTTGACAGTGTTACAGATATTGCTGCAGGATGTAAGCTGTTCCAAGTAAAGCTGCCTTTATTACTGTAAACTTGCCAGAGTCAAGTTTTTGTGAGATAGCTAATTAAATAAATACGCCCAATAAAAATAATTTAGTTTCTGTGGAGTTGATTTCCTGATTAAATCTTCTTGGAGGTGCTGACAGTCCAAAAGGACTTCCCAGTTGTATACCTGCTCTTGATGAGATTCATTCTAAGTCTGTTCTGTTGCATCCTGATCCTCATAGCTTCCAAGCACTCAAATCTCCACCTTATCCCTAGGCATGGCTTACAGACATACAGCATACTATGGATGGCCCTACATACATTGGTGTATGTAGGTAACTGAGATCAGTAGTCTTTTCAGACACGTTGTGCTATGGCGTGAAAACTGCACAGCATCACATGTGATCTTTTATACAATTTGTTAAACAATGCAAATCAAGTTACTTTAATGTTCTAAGATTTGTATATAGAGGTAGTCCTCAACTTATGTCCACAATTGAGCCCCAAATTTATGTTGCTAAGTGAGAAATTTGTTACGTGAGTTTTGACCCATTTTACAACTTTTTTTGCCACATTTGTTAAGTGAATCACTGCAGTTGTTAAATTAATAACACATGTTAACTGAATCTGGTTTCTCCATTGTCTCTGCTTGTCAGAAGGCCACAAAAGGTGATTGCATGACCCTGGGACACTGCAACCATCATAAATGTGAGTCAGTTTGCCAAGCATCCAAATTTTGATCACATGACCATGGGGATGCTGCTATGGTCATAAGGGTGAAAAATGGTCATAAGTCACTTTTTCTCAGTGTTGCTATAACTTTGAACAATCACTAAATGAACTGTTGTAAATCAAGGACTACCTATATATATCTGCAGACATAATCAGGGAATATTATAAATGATCTGGTGCCCACAAACATTCCATTTCCATCCTGACCACGTATATACAACTTTAAACATGTGACCTTTGGTTATGAATAAAGGAGGAAAAAAGAAGAGTGAAGTAGATTTCCTGATAATGAAAAATACTTTTTACTCATAGTCACACATTTGCATGGTTTGCAGAGATGAGTACAACACTGGTGTGTAATTGCTACCTTAGAAAATTCATTTCACAAAATGAAATTTCCATCCATCAAAAATTCCTAAGCTCAACATCCAGATCTTCAACAAAACTTTCTCTTAGCTATGATAAATATTCTGTGGTTAACAACTGTGTTTCTCTAAACCCACAAAATGTTCCTTTGCTTTCATACATCGCTTAATAACTAATTTTAACCTTCTGCTTGCCAATTAGCCCAAATTCTAAAAGCTATTGCAGCTGGAATACAATTAACACCTATTTACAAGATATCCTAATAACACTTGGTCACTTCAAATTCAGAAGGGATAGGATTACAGGAGAATGTTTTGAGCATGGTAATTGTAGAAGAGCATTAGAAGGCACCATTCAGACCTTCCAGGCTTTGTTGAGTACTGGAATTCAAATTAAATCAATGGAGATCTTAATTTGCATCTACTTTAACAGATCCAGGGGCAATACAACATCTCAGGATATTTATTCCACTGGCAAATATTTTGTCAGTATTTGCCTTCTTGTAACTTCCATTATATGAAATAAATGACAGGAACGTATAAAACCACAGAAGCAACGTAGATGCCTGTCTTTTAATATGACCACAGCTATGGTTTAAATGCACTCATGCCACATCATATACTGGAAGAAAAACAAGCAAACATACCTGGTAATCATTGTTGATATGTCAAGACAAATGCAGCTTCTCTAATGACTACTTCTTTTGATAAATTAAACACACTTTCGCATGACTGGGTTCAACTACCGTATTAACCTGCAAAGCATTCATCTTTTAGCAAAACCAAACTACCTGATGGTCAAAAACAGGTGAAAAAAACCAATGTGATGAATTACTAAGTAAAAACCCGTCAAATTGGGAGATAAAATTGTGGCCTGAAAAGGAAGTAACAGGAAAGAGAAAGATGTCAGTAAGCAGTCACTGTTACTTTTTGCTGTTTCCTGCCCCCTGCTCTTAACAAATGAAGTGTGATCAAAGCGCCTGGGCCCATCACAACAAAAGACAGTCTGTGAATTCTGCTTCCTTGCAAATTCCTTTACTCTATAAGCATATGCAATACTATGGCCAGCATTAATTTCTAAATGATATTCCCACATTTGTTAACATGGGGAGGGAGGATACTGGGGTAGTGGCCTCAGGAATTACTTTTAGGTGCTCAGTTCAAATTTTGACAGCATTTGTACCTAGCAGTGTACTTTGTGAAACTAGTTAACTGTCCTAGCTAGAAATTCTGGAAGTTATAACTCTGTACAGGTGGAAGGTAAAAAATTAGTGAAAAGTGTGAGTTATATGTACCGTATATCTCAACATTTGCAGAGCAATGCTAGTGCAATGTTGATAATAGAAATTGATGCACAGGAAGAGGAGGCTGACAAATATTATAGTCAAGCTCAGTTTGAAACTGACAGGATGTGGAAGCAAGATCTGCACTTGTAGCTTGGACACTGGAATGCCAAAGAATAAAGGAGTAAGGAGAAAAAAGGAGTTGGACTGTGCAGGCCAGGAGACAGAACTGAAACATTCCACCACAAGGCCTATATACATGGACATCAGTAGATGGACTACAAAAAAAAAATCAAATTGGCTATATTATTGACAAAAGGAGATGGAAGAGCCGGATTATAACAGCAAAGCCACTTTGCAAGAGAGTAAAAAAAAAATCAGGAAACATATTCCTTTCATTCTGAAAAATATTAAAGAATCTACCTATTGGGACACACTGGCAATAAAGAGCTTACTTCTACTACCAAATAACAGGAAGCAACTACCTTGTGGGAATAGACACATCTCTAATAGAAAAAAGAATATATGTAACTCAGGGTTGAACCAGGCAGTCCTTGATGTTCTCTAAGGTTGGTGGTTTACTTGCAAATATGTTTCATTACCCAACTAGGTAACACCATCAGTGCACTTTAGAGGCCATCAAGGACTCCACAGATATATCTCTAGCATGCCATGCTGCACCTCAATATAACTAGCCATAGCATGCTCCCTCTCAGCAATGATGGCCATTCAGATCATGTTCTTCACAAGGACTTTTTTTTGGGGGGGGGGGTCCTGAATATAAAGGGAAAGAAGAGAAATCAGCAACATAACAACTACCCAGCTTCATTTTAGTTTTACATTTTCACATTACAAAAAAAGCCGCCTAGAAGATTGTAATGTTTATTTTACTTACTATTTTACAAGATCTCATTTCTATAGAACGTGGCTACAGACTCATTACTTATTGGTCTCCTTGTCCTGGACATGACCTTAGTTTATGATTTCAGAAATATATGCTCCAGACTCTTGGAGCTGAAATATCTGAATTTACATTATTAGAGCCACGTGGCTCTATTCACATCAGTACATCTGAGGTAAAATATAAAAGCAAACAAAAAAAAATCAAAAGAGGCTGTCTAAAGAACTTAGTATTTTTCATCTGATGATGGCTACAACTTTCATTAATCAACCAACATTGTTCATGTTGGCTAGGGATGATGGGTATTATTATCTGACATATCTGATAGTTCTAGTTTGGAGAAGGCAGAAAAAATAGCACTGGGAAGAAAAAGATAAAACCACTTTTGTCAAGAACAATTCCATGGTTATAATATTACATTGGTTTGCTATGACTTTGTTCTGAAATATTAGATACTAGCAATAGCAATAGCACTTAGACTTATATACTGCCCCATAGTGCTTTAAAGTACTCTCTGGGCAGTTTACAATGTCAGCATGTTGCCCCCAGCAATCTGGGTCCTTATTTCTCCAACTTCAGAAGGATGGAAGACTCAGTCCACCTTGCGCCCTGTCAGGATGAAACTTCAGACTGTGGGCAGAGTCAGACTGCAATACTGCATTCTAACCACTGCACCCCAGTCTGCCCCCATTTTTAAGATCAGTGAAGATCATATCTCTCTCTCTCTCTCTCTCTCTCTCTCTCTCTCTCTCACACACACACACACACACACACACACACACACACACACACAATCAACAATACCTTGAGTGTGTAGAAGCATTCCTTAAACTATTGATATAATTTGGAATATGGTGGACTTTGCATTTAAAAGGTATGTGCAGTGTGCAACTTTATCTTGAAAAATGTATTATGGAGTTGAAAAAGTTTCAAGAAAAGGCAACCAAATGATTCAGGAAGGATCTTTCTTATTTTGAAACAAACATTCCTGGGACTGTTTAATTGAAGAAAAAGAGCCACCAGACAGTTAAGAGGGCTGAATGAAAAGTAATGCCTCCAATGTTATAAATTACCGATGGATGCTGGTACTGACCTGCTAGAAATCCTGATGTATTTCACTTAGTGAGAAGTTGTTTTGAGAAAAGGTTTTGTTGCTATCGTTTATGAAATTGAAGCTAGCAGTGTGCTTGGCAATGCACTTTTGACTGCTGAAAAGCTCTTGCAAACAGAAATGAATATAGGTTGATTATGTGATGATTGCATTTATGTGAGTATTGTGCATTGTCAAAACTGTAAAGATGGTGAACTGTGATTTATGCCATAAAGAAGGAGGTGGAGGATCTTAGAGAGTAACCAAAGAGTTTTACGTGATAAAAGCTGAAGAACTGATTAAGAGAAATCAGCAGATTATTCAAAGAGAAATTACTGCCAAGTTTAGCATTTTACAGGAACACATTTTTAATCATCTTTAATATTGGAATATTGTGCAATATGATTTTTTTGCATGCTGACAGCAGAGATGAAAATTTAAAAGATTTGAAATTTGCTAGCAATTGTTATCATGCTACAAAAATGAAAGTGAGGTCTTTCTTCATAAAACCAGAACAGCAGATAAAACATGGATTCATCATTAGAGCAACAAAAATGATTAGGGGAATGGAGGTTAAAACATATAAGGAAAGGTTGATGGAATTGGGTATGTCTAATGAAGAGAAGGACAAGGGGGGACATGATAGCAGTGTTCCAATATCTCAGGGGCTGCCACAAAGAAGAGGGAGTCAAGCTATTTTCCAAAGCGCCTGAAGGCAGGACAAGAAGCAACAGATGGAAACTAATCAAGGAGAGAAGCAACCCTAGAACTAAGGAGAAACTTCCTGACAGTTAGAACAATTAACCAGTGGAACAACCTGCCTCCAGAAGCGGTGAATGCTCCAACACTGGAAGTTTTTAAGAAGAAACTGGACAGCCATTTGTCCGAAATGGTATAGGGTTACCTGCCTGAGCAGGGGGCTGGACTTGATGACCTCAAAGGTCCCTTCCAACATCATCAACATCATCATCATCATCATCATCATCATCATCATCATCATCATCATTATTATTATTATTATTATTATTATTATTATTATTATTATTATTACCCAGAAAAAAAGCATTAATCCATGAAAACTTTCCAGGTTTTAACAGGAAAACTCATTTTGTAGGTTATGGGATACAGATGGTATTATTCACATAGGTTTCCTTGAACCACTTAAATTCAGAGTGTTACATTGCAATACCCAAACCTTTGAAACAATTTTTAAGCTGAATTCAGAAGCAATGTGACAATAATGGGCCTTGTATAGTATTTTGTAAACAGCCCAAAAGGCAATTTCAAAGTTGGATTTCATTATCTTACTCCACCTACCAAAAAGATCAGACTTGATGCCACCATTTCCCCAGACTGAAGGAAGATCTTAACGGATATCTATTTGACTCAAATGACGAGTGGAAAAGGTTGGTTAGGACGAGACAAACTATAGAGGTTTTTTTCCTGATGGTTGCCCATTGTTGAGAGAGATGTATGGTAAACTGTGATGATTACATGGAGAAATAACAAAAAGAATTCTTCTCAAGGATTTTTCTGTTTTACTTATTAAAATATTCCTGTTTAAACTAATTATGGAGGTAAAAGCATCATTTTTCTGTCAAGATTACAAGATTTTAATCACAAGAATTGTAAACATTTATCTAAAATGTAGCATAAATAAATAAAATTTCCAGAATCTTGATTCAGAATAGAGCATTAAAATAGAAAAAAAGGACTCAGTGGATTAAGGATATTCAGAAGCATACTTCATAATACCAACTTTCAGCTTTTATGAAAGATTAACACAACTCCTTCAACCTACTGTTACCTGGATGCATTGGGTCTACCAATTTAGAATTTCCAACTCTCCAGACCTTTGAGAATCGGACATAGCTAAAGAGCATGTGGTAAGAGAAGGAGGAGCCATCCAGACTTGTGGGTGGCTGAGTAGTAATTACTAGTCATGGCTCCATTGAATCCTGGTTCAGGGGAGAAGGAGGAGTTGGAACTGGGACCATCTGACGGGGAGGACACGATCCTCTCCAAACAAGTGGAGAGTCCAGGGGCTGAGAATGAGGCAGTCCCAGGGCCATCTGGCAGTGGTGGGGACAGCCGAGCTGATGGAGAGCTGCCTGCAGGAGCAGAGCAGCTGTAGAGAGCCAGCAGAGGTGACAGCTTCCTTCCCCACCAGACCCGTGGACGAGGAGAGCAGGACAGAGGAACAGAGGAGGTTGGGGAAGAGTGACTTAACTAGATGCTGGGGGAAGGTGTGTTTGTCGGGAACACCTGCTCATTTTGATGTGCTCCTTCCTGGTTTCTCTGGATCCTGTTCCTTGAACCCCAGACTATGTTTTTGGACTCTGAACTCTTATGGATTTGGACTTGGGTCTCAGACTTTGCACTCTTGGGCTGTGTTTTGATTGCTGGAACTCTGGAATTATTGGTATTGTTACTTCCCTCTTGCCTCATGGGTTGGCTGGGACTTAGTTTGTGAATCCAGACTGAGGAAAAACTGAGAGCTGGGGCAGAGCTTCACCGGTACTGGGTTGTTTGTCACTGCGATTAGTGAGCAATAAACAAACCCTACTTAACCTCTGCCTTGCCAGCGTGACTTGGATCAGAACACTACTAATGAGAATGATAAAATGGAGCTTCAGGTTTCAGAGGCAAAACTATAAATCAACAGTTTAATGCACATTCTTGTTGTGATGCTCCCATGTAACACCTCTCCTGCGCGAGCTGCACTGGCTGCCGGTGGCCTTCCGGGTGCGCTTCAAGGTGTTAGTAACAACTTTTAAAGCGCTCCATGGCAATGGACCTAGGTATTTGCAAGACCGCCTCCTACCAAACACCTCCCTTCGACCAGTCCGCTCCCACAGAGAGGGCCTCCTTAGAGTGCCGTCGGCNCGGCCGGCCTGGCGTAGTTTGATTATGTTTCAGTGGGGGTTTTTTTACGGGTGTGTTTTTAGAACAGGCCTGTTATTTAATTCGATTTTAAAACAAACTATTTATTTATTATCGTGGTTTTTAGTATCGCCTGTTCACCGCCCTGAGTCCCGCAAGGGAGATAGGGCGGTATATAAATTTAATAAATAAATAAATAAATTCTCACCAGCCAGTGGATCCGGCAGCTGAGTCTGAGGAATCAGATGAGGAGGAGGGGCCTGGAGTGACATTAGAGTCAGAGGAAGGCTCTGAGGAGCTCCAAGTCTTACAGTCGGACGAGGAGCCTGGCCCCTCTACTCGCACTCAGGCTGAGACACAGCTGTGCTGGGAGCCTGAGTTG
This sequence comes from Protobothrops mucrosquamatus, assembly GCF_001527695.2. Taxonomy (NCBI): domain Eukaryota; kingdom Metazoa; phylum Chordata; class Lepidosauria; order Squamata; family Viperidae; genus Protobothrops; species Protobothrops mucrosquamatus. The sequence continues at coordinate 68,805 of NW_015387023.1, forward strand.
GACAGTGATGAAGAACAGCTGGGAAAAATCCCGGATGCACGAATGCGCAGGCAAGAGAAGTGAATAGGACAGAGGAATGCAATGGGGCGGCTCCAAAGGCAAAGGAGAAGGCATTAGGAAATCACGCCTTGGCTGAATTATAAAAGGGAAGGTGTGGGAGGTGCTGGTTGCCGAAGGCAACCGTTCGTGTTGAGGATCGAGTTTCTGTGGACTGTGTCTGTTTGCCTTGGACATTGACTCAGGTCTGTGAGAATAAAAGGGGTTGGTTTTTTCTTGCGGTTCCTGCCTGTTTCTTGGAAGAGGGATTTCTCTTTGTGAGCATAACAAGGACTCACATAGGCTGGGACAGAAGAATTCTGCTCTGAGAAATTTCCACGTTTCATTTTAAAGATGCAGCTTTGTGAGGAACAAATGAAAAAGCATTATTCAGATAAAGACAGGGGCCAGTTTGGTGCAGTGATGGAAGTGCTGACCTAGACACCAGGAGATTGTGAAATCTAGTGTCGCCTTAGGCATGAAAGCCAGTTGGATGACTTTGAGCCAGTCATTCTTTCTCAGGTCAACCCACCTTATGGGAAAAATAAGAGGAGGAAGGAGTATGTTTGCCACCTTGATATATTTATAAAAATAATAAAGGCGGGATATAAATAAACAAAATAAACTTCTTCCACAGGATCTCCATTAAAACGCATCTTTTCCGAGGTGCAAACCCTACAATCATTTCCACAGTCCTACTATTCTGTGGTTTTCTAGGATGGCAGTCACAGCAATCTCCTGCCTATTACTGTAAGTAGTGCATTTTCTTGATCACTGAGATTAAATGTTCCATTTCTCAATGTTAGAAGTTCAGTTACTCTTCAGTTCATATACTCTAATCTGATTTACACTACTTATTTAGGGAGGAATGAGTCAACAGCTTTCTTTCACAGTCCTTACTGCGAGCAAACATCAGTTGAAAATGCTGGGGACCAAAACTACCTGCAAAGGAAAATATAATTCCCTTTGCTTGGTATTAGGTGGCAAAGACCACAGATATTAAACAACTTCCCCTCCGTAGATGTTTTTCCAAAAGAAAAACCTTTGGAAATTTAAATTTAGGTATCCTATTGTTTATTTCTGCAAATAAGAAAGAGATCTCAGGACAGCTTTCAGGATTCTGTCGGACTCTGAATTTGGCATGGGTTATAAAATTTCTTCATAGAGAAATTGAGAGAATGGTTACCCAAGTATTTTGGATAATGGACAAAATAAATGTTTAAACAGTATTTTTAAGGAAGGGGGAAGGAGATAATAACTCTCCACTGGTATCTGTCATGACAAAAGTCATCACAAAATATAGGATTGTTTGTTAAGTGAAGGAAAGTAAGTATAAATGATTGCCTTGCATATTTTCTGTCTACTAGTTTCTGTCATCTCTGTATTTATTTGGTCGACCGTTGGATGCAATAAAGAATCAGGGTTTTTTTGGCTGCCATATTTTTTTGTAACCCAGATATGGCAGCGCTTAGTAGTAGAATAGTAGTAGTCGTAGAATAACTTTATTTTTCACTTAATTTTTTGTAATATAAATGGAAAAGGATTTTGAATAATGTAATGGGAACCAGATGTCTGCTTAGTCTTGACTGTTCAAAAGCTTTATGCTTTATCGGTCCACATTTTATCTCACTATAACTGGTCAGAATTCCTTTGGCAATTACTCAAGAGAAAAATAGAAGGCAAAGTATTTTTGTGTTGCAGAGCATAACCCAAGGGAATAAGGCATTGCTGTTTCAGGCCCAGGAAGGTACTGGGATTTCAGATTCTGCATTATGAGCAGAAGACTGCTTGTTCAGGTGGATACACAAAGCTGCCATAGATTGAATTAGAATAGTGACCAGTGTAGTCTGGTTCTTATGGGCTCTTAATACTCTTTGAGCATTGTTTCTTTTCACAATTTTCTTTCTTTCTTTCTTTCTTTCTTTCTTTCTTTCTTTCTTTCCTCCTCCCTCCCTCCTTTCTTTCTTTCTTTTTCTTTTTTTCTTTCTTTTTCTCTTTCTCCCTCCCTCCTCTCTCCTTTCTCTTTCTTTCTTTCTTTCTTTCTTTCTTTCTTTCTTTCTTTCTTTCTTTCTTTCTTTCTTTCTTTCTTTCTTCCATCCATCCATCCATCCATCCTTCCACCCATCCAACCCTAATCAGAGTAAATGTTGATTATGTAATAATTGTGGCTGGGTGTTGGAAGATAGAATCATACTTTCTACAGGGCCTCCTGTCCCATTACCAAAGATTCAGTCTACCTCACTAGAGGTGGATATTTAGTCTACTGTTTCAAATAGCAAAAATATGGGATTGGTCCTTTTAGCTACAGGTGTAGCTTATTTTTGCTTTTATTATATAACATACCACTAGTTATATCTTCCTCCTAGATTTTCATCAGAACGCTGGACCTAAGTCTTTTACAATGGTGCTGATAACAAGCAATTTAGTATGAGAATTTGTCTTGTCTAAATTTTTTTGGAAACCTTTATCAAGCATTAGGCATGAAAGATTTCCATTTTATAGTTCAACATGAAACAACTTTGTTTAAAGACAAAAGGAGGGAGATAGTGGCCTCTAACTCACTCCAAAATGTAGATCTACATTTCTCTAAGAAGAATAGCCTGGCCTTTATAGAATCCAAGAGTTTAACCAAAATGTTGACTGAACATCAAACCTTTTAGAGTCCAAAACAACTTTGCACAAGTTTTTATCATTTTGAGAATTTGTATTTCATTTTGATTTAAAATTGGCGCTCATCTGTACCAATGCAATAAATGATTCTCTAAATACATAATAGTATTAAACACCCAAGAAAACATCAACCAATATTAAAAAGGGGATTTTCCGGGGATTTTTTTTAAAACTCATTGACAATAAGGAAAATTTTTCAGCAGGACAGATTTAATTATCTTGTGAAGCAACAGCAATCTCTTCACAAGTCAAGACTTTCTGAGAAGGAAATAAGAAAATGCAGTTTGATGTCTATCTGTCCTACTTTTTGACAGCCTATTTACTGTCAATTTTAAAAAATTGAGGCTGGATGTGGTAGTCTTCATGAAAACTCTGCATACAGGTGCTGCAAATTCATAGTGAGTCCGATCCCTCTGCCCTAAGCTTTGTTTTTCTCTTCCAAGTGCTGTTTCATTCCTTAGCTTGTTTATGGTCTAAAGGAGGAAAATATGTCCTTGCTCCTTTTCTGAGCCTCCCACCCATATTGTAACTCAGATTTAGCACTTCCCCAAAACAGTACACTGTGCAAACGCCAACATGTGGAAATTAGTTCCATCTCTATGTAACAAGCTCATTATTTCTGTCAGTGAGGAAATTGCGTAAAGTCAAAATAATATTTGAAGCAAGGCAACACATGCATCTCTGATCGTATCTTCATGCAACATTGTTTTTATCTAGTAATCAGCCCACTTACTCTAAAGGATGTGAAAATCAATCTGACTAACAGCTCTAGTTACAGATATTAACAGATCTACCCTCAACCCAGAGTTTTATGAATCAGCCACATCAAAACAAACATTTTAAATTGGGATACAGGAACGTTATGATCAAATAAGCTAAAGCATTTAAGTTTACTACGTTGTCATTCTGTTTTTTTTAAGCTAGAGTTTCTATCGTACCATAGGGGTTCTCAAACTACAGTTCGTGATGCCCTTTCGAGCAACTCTCTTGTTCTGCCTGGATTCTACCACACAGCTGGTGTTAGAATGGGCGAGCAATAGGAGTTGGAAGGGACCTTGGAGGTCTTCTAGTCTAACCCCCTGCTCAGGCAGGAAGCCCTATACCATCTCAGACAAATGGTTGTCCAATCTCTTCTTAAAAACCTCCAGTGTTGGAGCATTCACAACTTCTGGAGGCAAGTTGTTCCACTGATTAATTGTTCTGACAGGAAATTTCTCCTTAGTTCTAGGTTGCTTCTTTCCTTGATTAGTTTCCATCACTACTTGTCCTGCCCTCAGGTGCTTTGGAGAATAGCTTGACTCCCTCTCCTTTGTAGCAACCCCTGAATATTGGAACACTGCTATCATGTCCCCCCTCGTCCTTCTCTTCATTAAACTAGACATACCCAATTCCAGCAACCGTTCCTTATATGTTTTAGCCTCCAGTCCTCTAATCATCTTTGTTGCTCTTCTCTATACTCTTTCTTGAGTCTCAACATCTTTTTTACATCATGGTGACCAAAATTGGATGCAGCATTTCAAGTATGGCCTTACCAAGGCATTGTAAAGTGGTATTAACACTTCATGCGATTGTGAGTGCGGGATAGACATCAGGGCTATCTTTCAATAGCCTTTAGGCTCTCAGCAGTGGCTCCCAAGTGCTACCCACAAAGATTTGGCCAAGATGGAGGCTTTTCTTCTCTAGAACCAACTTTCCCTTTTGCAAGGATGACTTCATGCTGCGTCCTGGCACTGAGCTGGTACACTCACTCCAGCGCTGCATCTCCTGTACTTCATGTATGAGCATGACATTCTCCAGGGTTGTAGCGAGAACCACTGCTAAGAACACAAAGTTGTCAAAAGAGTCTCGTCTTGAAAGCTTAGCTTGCGTATATGCAGATGGAAGATTCCCAACTGCCTTGCCCAATTTATGCAGTTTGACAATTCTATTCATGGGAAAGGGAGGGGCGGTGGGTGTGGGTGTCAAATAAATGCATTTATTATTTCAGGGGTCATGGCTCAAGTATGACTGAGGAAAACATTTTCTCTAGCACAGCATTTTGTATGAATCCAGACAATGATACTTTCTTCAATAAATCACAGATAAGCAGCGCTTGTCTTAATGGGTGTGTCCCAATCCTTTCAACATAAACGGACACCCACCCACTGACTGGCATTATTTGTAACAGAATGTTGCATGGGCTTGTTTTTTCTTAAAGATTCAATGATCTGCAGATTTTATCATGTAGCCTCACTATTTGAATTCATAATTATTTAGCAGATGATTAACTCCGAGACCATCCACCCGCCCTGTGTGCATGTTATGAATAGGGATACTGAGAATTCCCCCAACTAGCAATGAAAGGAAAGGAGCTAGTATTTCTCAGGGATGGACCTAACCCCTAGAATAGCCTTTCTCTGCAGATCTGTCTCTCTCAGGAAGGTTACACTGGCTGGAACAGATGGGAGCTGAGTGTCCAAGATCACGTGGACTGCCATACGTATTGCTTATCAATATATTATTTAGATAAGACTTTCTGCATGGTCAAAAAGTTAAGTTTGTCATAGTTAAAAATGTAGTAACACACATGTACATAAAGTCTCGACTGTCTCCAAGAGAAAGTTTAATAACTTTTGTATTCTCTTTTCTCAAGTGCTCCAAGTATTTTCCAAGAATTAAGCAGTATAGCAGAGTGGAATTGCCAGCTAATCATTATTTGTTTTAGCAATAATTTGAACCATTGTACACTTTAGATGTTCTAATTTTCCCCATGAAGGCATTTCAAAAGTCCGTGACTTGAACATGTGGTATGGATCCAAACCAACTTCATTTTACGCTTTGTTTGCCTTAAGCTGCACGCCCATTGCAGTCACAGCAAAGACATTATTACATATGCTTTTGCATTTTTTTTTAAAAAAAAAACAGCTATAACACAATGGAATTCTGTAGACAGCCAGATACCATAAACTTGGTTGATTCATCTTATAATCTTAAAGAGAATGAGTGTTCTTTATAGAAAATTCATTACCGATTAAATAAAATGTCTGCATGACTGAAAGGATGGTTGCGTTAGTGATCCATGGCCTTATAAGCATCTTTTTTCCATTCACTATACTTGTTTTGGCAATGGCAAGATTAAGGAAATGATACCATCATGACATCAGGCAAGTGACTGGGACCAGTATTGTTCTGGATGTTTAAAGTGTCTGTGTTTTGGTTCTGTTTTGCTCTTAGCAAAGGGACATATTGAAAGCCACCTTGTGACTCATGGACTACCGGTGGCTCCTATCTACCTTTCTCAGAAGGAAACCTCTGCCCTAAATATCTGGCCTGAAGCTGCTCCCTTTCCCAGCCTTTCCTTCAGAGAGAACAGCATTTTAGTTGGGGAGAGGAACTTGCTAGGTTCTCTCTTCCTTGCCTTGTTATGTTATTTTCCCCCCCACTATGAAATACAGTTCTCATGATTGAATTTTTGTGTCTACCTCCACAGGGGGGGAAACCAACAAATATACATGATACGCCTCCCACAGCATACAATTTGAAACCTACTGATATGTTGCTGTGCACATTCATCAGAAGCCACGATTTTCAAGTTGTTCCCCTAAATGAGATTTCTTCTTCCCAGTTCTGTAGCAAATGATATCTGTAACTATTATGATGCCCGCGTCACCTTGGCTTCCTCTTCCCCACTTATAGCTAATGACCTGGCAATGATCAAATGGAAAAATCCCAACCGCTGCACCAGATTAAATACACACAATACACGTGGCCTCTTTTTAAAAAGTTTAATGGATGTTGTACTTCCTAGAAAATACAGTAACATTTTCAAAATATACATTCTGGAAAAAAAAATGTTCCATGGCCAATCTGTAACATATCACATTGCTGGAGGTTGCAGAAACTGAAGGGAGAAGGAGAATGACAGTAACCATATATAAGTACATAGCACCAACTGTCCAAAGAGCTGTCTTCTTTTCTTGTGAGATGTTGCCTTTCTTCAATAAATAATGCTGTCATTTTCATAGTAGAAGTCATTTCTTAGAAATGAACTGAACAATGTGGAAAGCTGACAGCAGAGAAGGAAAATATGGTTGGGCTGGTTTCAGTCCACTTCTGTTGTACCACATGGTCTTAAAAATTCATTTCCTCTCTCATGAAACCATTTGTTTGATACTGTTAAAAAAAACAGGATTGTTACATTTATTCATTTATATAAAAAAAATATTTGCTTTCTTTCATACTAAGCATCTTCAGCCATTGTATGACTCTAAAATACTTTAAATACTTTAAATTATATAACATGATAAATGTAATCCATATAACAATAAAAATGTGACCAGCAGTTATGGAAAAGTATCAACACAAATAAGATTAATAAAAGCAGCAAACCTAACTGCGATTTTCCTGCATCACATTTTAGAGAATAGTTTTATTTGATGACATAGAGACATATAACTCACACGTAACATTGACGATAGTACTCCAGTCTGTTCTAAATCTAGTTTTTGTATGTAGATTCAGATAAATGGACATCTAACCGTTGGCCATTATACTCATATGATGTACTTGTGGGTGGGACTCCTTGGAAGGTAGCTTGATGTACCGATCTACCCCTTCATGTGGAATCCTTGAGTAGTTGTGCACAAGTGATTTGTAGCTAAGAGCTTTATTTGACCTTATTTTGTCCATTTTCTTCACCTCCCAAGATGCAGAAGGAAAAATATTTCTTTTAGTCCCACTCAGTTAATCAATTGTAAGAAAGGTTTCTAAATGGGCTATGTGGCTACACAACAGCTTTCCCCAACTTGGATACCTACAGATGTGTGAATTTCCAGAATTCTCAGCAATTGCACTTCTGGAGAACACTCAGCTTGAGGAAAACTCCCCTAGAGCTGATGCAAATGAGAGTGTTTAATATCTAATACTACATTACATAAGCAGAAAGGTAGATGGATCATGAAACTCCTATAAAAGTTGAGTTTTAGAATCACCCTTAGTTCACTCTGGCATTATTACATGCAAGCCTTCCTGACATCCCTCTCCTCTAGCCATCATTGCTCCATGATGATTACTCCCTGATAGGCACTTTATGGCCCTACAGCACGCATATAGGTTTTCTTATGGCCAGTGGCTGCACTGAACACAAAATGCCCACTCAGAGCCAATGCCATCTGAGGAACTTCAATAGGCCTCAATAGATGAGAACTAACAGGAGCGCTCATACAGGGAGTATTCCATGTTAAATGCTACCTGAATGATGCTAAAAACAACGACATGGAACTCTGAATGTTCAAATGTTCTGCTGTTTAAAATTTCATTGAAATGCTACGTTCTCCCTAATTAGCACTTGCATCTTGTCATTATTATAGAAGATAGCGTTTTCTATTTTTCTTATCCTGTAAGTGAACGTTAAAGTTATAGACATAAGCTAACAGCAAAGGAATCTTAATGTGGGAGCACATTATCCAAGAATGTGTCATAGCAAGACAAAACATCCTACACCAAAAACAACCCAGTGTCCCTTAACTGTTTGACAAACCTTAAGTCTTGCTTCTCAAAACAAAGATGTTGCTTTTACTTACCCCATTTACAGCCTACTAACACTGGGCATGCTGCATGTCTCGTTCGGTAATCACCTTCTCCACTTCGAAAGAGGTTATACCAGAAAACCGCAGTCCCCTGAAAACAACAACCAACCTTACTCATTTAAATAATTTCAGTGTTGTGTGCATTTTTATCTAACTTAAAACTGCTATAAGAATAGGGAGTCCATAGGACATTCATTCCTAGTTGTCTTAAAATGTGGGAATATATCTACAATATTTCCCATTTCCACTTTTAATGAAAGTGCAGCGGCAATGTCTTTGAATATAGGAGGAAAGTGAAAAAAGGAAATGTGTGCTTTCAATACAGCCTTAATTCCTGGTGACTGCCTGGAGAAGTCTCTGCAGTTGTCCTGGCAGCATTTTCAGAAGTGGTTTGCCATTATATCCCTCCTAGGGCTGAGGGAATGACTCAGCTAAAACCATCTAAACAAGGTCTAAGGGAGAAACTAGAACTAACGTGGTACTAACCCATGCTCTCTAGAAATGAAGAAATACATAACTAGTTGTGACAGGAATACTATTTGGCATGAACATACAGATCTTGCAGGTTCTTATAATAATTAGAATCAAGATTATAGCTGATTTGTTAATACATTTTTTAAAGCTGCAAAGATATAGGGATCATGCAAATCATTGCCCATGTATTAAATCTATTTACAAATTAATAACCAAATTATTGATTATTCTAAATTATTTTAGCAGCAGGGTTAAGACAAAAAGCTCTCCATTCCAGAAATTATGCTGAACATGGTGCTGACAATTGCAGAATTAAAAACAAGCTTTCTTTGGAGAAAAATTAATTAAGGCCCTTTAAACCAACACAATACTCATATTCATATGAAATGGAACTTGGGAAACAATACTGCTCTTTACTGGTTGAAAAGAAAGGCGTGTATAGCAAACACAAGTATCTCTTGGATGCAAGTCGCATTGATTTCAGTGTGACCCAAAAGGATCCCCTTAAATTTTTAAGGAAAATTATGCCAAATTGGCTGGAGTCACTTATTGGGCCAAGCTGTGGAATATTATGAAAGACCCATCACAATTATTAATTAATTTGATTCATAAATTTCTAATCTGCTTGAGGACTGGGATAGGGCAGGGGATAGAGCTGGCATATAGCAAAGAGAAGAAATCCTGTTTTGTTATTGGAAAGTAAAATTACATGGAGCCCTTTAATTAATTAAATGCCTATAAAGCTCCTTAAATACACATTGTAAAACTCTTTCCAGCAAAGACAGATTTAAAATTCTGTTCAATATAGAGCAGGGGTGTCAAACTGCCAGCCCGCAGGCCAGATGTGTCATGCCAAAACCGCACCCACCCCATCTCCGGCAATGGGGAAAAAGTCACGATATGTTGCGACACATTACGTGATGTTACGAGTTTGCCACCCCTGATATAGAGGAAGGCTATCTGAGTAAGAAGCAGCCTACAATTTAATGAGTGGTGCTGTCCCATTGGAATGTTCTCATCTATGGATAGCAACCACAAATATCTCATTGCAATAATCTTGTCATCCTGAATGATTAACTGAGTAGAAATTCTATAGCTCAATAGAATTTAAAGAAATAAAGTTAAAAACCCGAAGTAAATTATCTCCCTTTGCTAGAGGGAAAGCATTTGTTACAGACAAGCACAACTGTTACCTTTTTGGGCCAAATCGCAGCTCCAAAATCTGGGAAAACTGTTGCACCTCCTGCTTCAACATCACTCATCTGAGAAAGGAAAATAAGACACCCATAAGATCTTCCACTGAGTCCAGCTCAGCCCTTTTCTTACCTAGCAAAAGTTTGCATCCTTTTGCAGGATGAAAACCACATTCTAAGTAGCTGGGCCAGGATAAAAACCTAAATTTGTTTTAATTTACATCAAAATGTGAATTGAATTAAGTACATATAATATGAGTACTGCATTCCTCATACATTTCATAATAAATTTCCCCTTATGACACATTAGAAATTTATGATTCTGCAGCAACCTCTGGAGAGGTTCTGGGAGCCACATTCAAAGTTTTGAAGGAGCATCCATGACACCTTTTAACAGGAAGAGAGAAAGAAAGCCCGTGGACACAGATTTTTAGGAATAAAAAAATCTGACAGAAACATAAGCATTAAAAATAGTTATTTTTTAAAATATAAGAGGGAAATAAACTTTTATTTGGTATAAAAACAATTACTGTGTTTGATCACAATTGGGACTAATAGGACAAACCCATCTGTCCTTAATATGTGGCTTGAAGCCTGCAGCCTAAGTCTCTTCCAGATTTTAGAAGGGTTACGTTACTAATCGGAGAGTAAAGACCACAGTCTTCTGGCCAATGTATTTGCTTAGTAAATTGAAAAATTGCCTAATATGTAATATGTACTATGCAACATTGAACATATACTAGTAAGAAGAAGACTATTGAGCGATTAATAACATATTGATTATGATAATATAGAAATTAATTATTACTCATTGTTTCTTAAATACATGAACCCAGACAACATGCTGTTTGCTTAATATTAAGAATGTTATTTAAAAAAAACCCAACCCTAACCCTATAAAAATAATAATAATAATATATATATATATAAAGAAAAATTGCCTTAGCTCTAATACTGCTTAATTCTGTGCATCTCTGAGCAATCTCTTTATCAGTTTGAAGCACTGCAATGAAACTAACACAGCTTTATTTTGGTTTAGCCACAGATGCCACAGAACACAAGCACTTCAATCATACGTAGTGTCTTTACTTTAACTAAGAGAAAGAGCTTTCATGTCATGGTTCTGATTCTAAACTGTGTTGTTTTTCATGCAAGAGAGTAGCAAGGCCATGAACTTCCTGCTCTACCTATCGTTCTACATAATGTAGTCAACTCTGTTTCTAGTACTAGTATTAATGTCAATGTGATACAGGCAGCTGAAGCGGAAACAGGGGCAATCAAATCCCATCTATAACTTGGATATTGTTCAACTGATGGAACATATATTTGGATCCAAACTACGACGTTTTAATTTAGGAACAATGAGGCACCTCTACAGAGATGCAATCATTATACAGGACAGGAAATTTTTGCAAATTTTAGGAAAAAATTGAAACCCTGACATGGTAACTGAAAGTGAAATATCCCAATTCTTTCTGGTTTCATGCTACTTTGGAGATTCTACTGAATTGCCTTATCATGGTTATCTTTAAGCCCACGTATCTTCTAGTTAAAATGGCAAAATATGACTAGAGCTGGATGTTGGCAACAGCAAGCAAAAAGACATCAGCAATTCTTTCTCTATATCAATGTTTTTAGAAAGCTAAGCCTGAATGAATGCCCAGTAGGTTTAATGAATACTCCATAATTGCATGTTAGAAGTGATATTCTAATGAACTAGTAACAGTAATAGTAACTGCACTGCAGGCACATATTTGGAATAAAGTAATGCCTTTGATTAGTCATTTTCCAAGAAATTTCCTAAAAAACTGAGATCCTGACTGAAAGAGCTGCAATATTTAACACTGATGTCATGGCAAGTAAAATGAGAGCAGATTCTGTGGCTGCACAAATAATAATGATTGAATGCGTTCCCAAATCACTTCTCATAAAAAGCTCCACTGTTAAAAATGTATTTTAGTCACTAATTTCCTTTGCACAATTAGGCTAAACTTCATAGAATACGTGAAGCAAGAAGGTGGAAAACTAAATCTCCGCAGATACTATGATTTCATGTAACACTGAGTCAACAATCTCTAAAAAATATGCAATTAATTCCATTTAAGATGATAGCATGAAAAAAACAAATTTTACTCTACTTATCTAAGACTGCTCATACTTACATAGTTCAAAAAAGTGGCCAAACGGTTCCCAGTCCCTAAATGCTTGAAAACATCAGGTTCCTCTTTCTACAAAATTAAATAAAAGTAAACTGCAAACTTCAAGCACGGGGACAAGAATACAAAGGTACTTACATAGTTAAGAAATGTTGCTAGCCTATTTCCTTCCGTTCTGAGTGTGATGTCAAAGGGTCGCTGAAACAAACAACAACTTTAACCCAACTTCCAAATTGATTGCATGTTTGTTGCTTTGGAAACAGGACATGGAGATTGTCTAAAAATCTTAATGGAAGCAAGGCCCACCCAATTGTTCCAGGGACTTTTTCTCAGGTGTGTATGAACAGAGGTGCAGGTTTAAGTCAAAGTCTCAGATGCAATAGCATATTAACTCAACATATTCAAAAAAACATGTCTGCAAAGCTAACAGTAGTCCACACTCTGTGCTAAACTATAATTTATTTAACCATGGCTTTCTGAATAAGTCACAGCTGAGATTATATGCTATTGCGAAATTGTATGTCAAAATTACAAATCACCATGGGTGGCTTCACACAACATCACAACATGCTTAGCCAAAAATAAACAAAACACATTTTGGTTTAGCACATTGAGATCTCTATGAAGCATTCCCATGACAAGAGTAGTAATACATCAGATATGCTGGTAGCTTCCTTTTTCTGCTATTGGATTAGTATATTTGGTTAACCTGTGGCTGAATGGTCACTCCTTGCACTATAAAAAGTGAAAGAGCATTTTTCAGCTAATAGAAATCAAAAGTGCCAGTTCCCCTTCGTGATCAGCAGGCAAGAACAGAAAAAGTCCGATAGGAACATGCTGTGTTACTAAATCCCAACTAGCCACAGAGCAACTCTCCTTATCTTTATATTTGGAAAATGAGCAATGAACATTTTTCTATTAAAAGCAAGGTTCTTTCAGGCCTCTATTGATATTATGCTATGATGGATGACAAAAGCAGTAATGCTTTCAGCTGAGCAAATGCTGTTTTTGTGGAACTACAATGAGGAATTGTTCCTGGAAAATACATTTAGCATCAATATTATGGCACATAAATGCCACAGGAAACCCCAAACTTTCTGATCTGGTTATCACACCTGAAACTTTAAGACCATGTCACAGTAGTATGGTGGAGGGGAGCTAATAGGATTAAAAAAACAACCATTTTAATTTATAAATATAATAACATGTTAAAAACAGTATAACAGCTCTTAAATCCATGAAAACTAGTCTTCAGAATGATTTATGATTAGTACCAAAACAATTTTTTACAAGTGTAGGAGAATCTATAAACAAATAAGCAAATTATGAATGCCTGTGAATGACAGGTTGGTGTGTAATAAATCTGCCCAATCCACGGTTTAATTGTGACTGAGAGAGCAACCTGGCATGCATAACCTAAGTGGGGCTGCAGGAGGGGGTTCTTCCATCTGGGTTTCAGGTTGGGCCCCAGCCACAATCTCAAGGAAGAGAATGTGGGGTAGCTCCTGATGTTTGTCATTATTTAACCTGGTTTTCTTTTCTGGATTTTGTTAGCAGAGTATTTTAGTCTGGACTGCCTGTTGATTTAATGTTTCTCGCTATTTTTATGTTTTTTAGTTTTGTATGCTGCCCAGAGTTGACTGGGATGGGATAGCTAATAAATTTCAATCAAACAATCAATCAATAAACAGTTATACAACTGCTTTCTATAAAGCAACAGCAAATGGATTCAAGTTATAACCTGTGCTATATACAGAGCCTGGAGGACCAGTCCAAATCCCTAAGAAATCCAGCTGCTAACTTTCCTCAAACTTGGCTGCTGACAACTAAATTCCAAGCATTACATATCATCCAAGAATGAATATCTTGTTGATTGTTTCGTTGCCTCCCTTACACAGATCAGTTTTAACGAAGAAGCTTTAAGTATCCACTGATTTGTAATAACATTTGTTCTGACAGAGAGGCAATCAGATAATAGCTTGTTCTATCATGTAGCAAGACATGATCCCACACCCCTACTATTCACAAAGGGAAGGAAGGGAAGAAAAACAAAGTCAACAAATAGTGCTACTCTAAAAAGTTAAAACTATTGTGAGACTATTTTTTTAATCGAGTTGTTTCCATAATAATAGTTTATGGAATGCTACAAATATAATCTTGACTTTAGCAAAGCATTTCACCAAAATATTTAAAGATATGGTGAATGATAAACTAATTAAATATGTCTATTAAGCAGATAATATCAATGGCTTGAAAATCATACTCAGTATTTGTCAACAATTTATCATAAATTGGAAAGACATATCAAGGAAGGTGCCATAAAATCAGTCAGTTGGTAACTCACTTCAGTTCTAGAACCTACACACACACACACCTCTTTGGATATTCAAAGACGGGCATAGTTTGTTCCAGGGAATGCTAAATTGTAGTAATTGTTGACCATGTAAAAATTGGAACCACCTCAACAATCTACAAACTGTTACAGAACCATTGAGAAATAACATGACTATGATTTAAAAGATGCTCTAACTCTCAGTTGGAATCTGAACAATATATTAGATGGACAGACGGCTACTCTTAATTGACTTCTAGAGAAAACTGAAATAGAAATGTGATCTATTTTAACAAATGTTCCCAATCTCCATTTGACTTTATTGGCTAATACGTTGATGGCTGAAAATATACCATTGGAATAAAAGCCGTGCTGTTGTTTCTTGATAATATTCTCCAGATTATGAGGGAGACTTTCATGAAAGGTGGGCCTGTAAATACCATCTTTTTTTCAAAATGCATGAACCTTAAGGTTCTCTTCCTAAGCATCAGACACAATATAGGCTGCCTACTAATCACATTCCTTAATACATCAATATCATTTAAAAATTGCTATGGTCATTTTATGTTCCTGCAAGTTTGGGAAAACTAGAAAAATTGCCCGCCATTAGATAGATAATGTACATTTGCCAGGAGAGAGGTCCTTAATTTTTTTTGGGAGGGGGGAGTTCTTTGACATTACACCCAATCTTGGACTAATCACTTACCATTTATAATTGAAAGTATTTTATGAGAGAAAATCCTAATTTTTCTAATTGAGAGAAAGTAATTTAGAAAAAAATATAGAAGTACACATAGTGCTCTCCTTAAGATTGTTTCTTCCAAATATAAATGCTTAAATATAATCCATACCTAGCAAACATCATCATTTCACACTTTGTAAGAAAAAAAATGTCTCCATGAATATACTAGTACTTATTCATAGTCATCCAGTGAACCAAACACAAGATGATATGGATTCCCTAAAACCTTTTCCTTTACTAAAACCAGCAGCTTTAGAGGGTGATTGAATAAATCAGTTAATCCCACATCCAATGTCCTATTTCAATGTATTTTTTTTTCTTGCTAACACTTTTCTGTGAAATGATATCAGAACTATTTAAATCAGTTAGTAAGGGATAAATACAGTTTCTTTAACTCAGTGCTCTAACCATGAGCCAAATAAGTCTCACCCTGTCCTTGTTTGTACATGAAAAAAAATCTGTTGAACTAACCAGGAGTTTCCATCACCTTCAGTTTAGCCCTTAAGATATCAGATATACTTAACAGTAACTGGGAAAAGTAGATACAATCTGAAATCTTACCCTTGAGAAGTCAAAATGAGGTTCATATTGTCCTCCCATGCCATAATTAGCAACCTAAAATGTACAAAAGGATAATATATTGGTAAAATTAAAGCAAAATCTTCTAAGCAAAACAAAACATGGTAATCTTTCAAAATGCATTTTGCTTTTAAACATCAATGTAATGTTGCATGCTGGATGTTTGTCCGTTACAGTGCATGTTTCTTGAATTGGTGCGATGTGGGCAACAGTAGGGTGATTTGCAAGGAGGTTTATAGCTTAGAGATCTTATCTTGCTAAAATAGTGTGAACGGGAACATGATTGACTTGATTTCATCACATACTAGTCAAATTTCCTGAAACTGTTCTTATCCATAGCAAGGAATTCTCCATGTGGTATATGTATATATGTGGGTATGCCTGTATGCAGAGTATAATATTAATATGTTTGGTGCTTTAATTACCACACAGAGGATTGGTTTTATCAATTTATAATTCAGCATAGGATAAACTGAGGAAAAGAAAATAGTTTTGAGAAGGCAGTGAATTGTCCACAGGGAATGAGACACAAGATAGAAGAAGTAACAAAGTTCTCTCTAGAGAAACTGTCTTTTTTATTCTTGAATTGTTTCATGTTTATTCTTAAGCTATGTTAAAAATAACAATTGGAGGAGAGCTGATCGCCATCTTTTTCCCAGTAGAAGTTCTAGTTGTGCAGAAGTCTAAAATCTCAGCTCTTTGTCAAGATCTGTCAGTCAAAAACTGCATTAATTCTTAATGTAAATCCCTTAAGACTAGGTCTTGGCCTGGAAACCAGGAGACTGTGACATCTAGGCCTCTTTCAGGCAGGAAAACCAGCTGCTGGCCTTTGGGCTAATCATACTTAGTTCAGCCACTTCACAGGGTTGTTGTGGTGGTGAAAATAGGAGACAGGAATTTTAGGTATGGTCACCATGTTAAAAAAAAGGTGGAATAAAAATCCAACAATAATAATATTAATATGTAACTGCAACTGCAACAGGTACAAAACCACAACTGGCACAAGTGGCGCAACAGGGTGCATTGAGGGCGAAGCTTGTGAAACTGGTGAGCAAGTGGGTGAGTGAGTGGGCAAAACTCAATGGCAGTAGGCCAGCGCAGAGAGGTAGCAGACACAACCAACAAGACCAGGGCAACAAGACTCTCACCAAGGGTGGCAATAATATACTGAAATGATGCATTATGGCATCCTAGGTTCCTGGGAAGAACTAAATGAGAATGAAGGTCAACGCCAGTTAAGGAATTGACAGCTGTGATTTCACCGTCATGTATAATAAATACTGATGGGAACCTATTGGATTTGAAAGTGTAGACTTTTTTTTCTGTTCTAATTTTAAAAAATAAGATACTGGATTTAAAAATGGGGCAATTATGGATAGGTATGCTGCACATATGGTTGAAGCTTCCTGTTAAATGTTATTGGCAGCCATTACTATTTGTAGAATTTTGAATTCTAAAAATCTCAATCAAAATTTGAAGACGATCTCTCTCTTTTTGGAGGAGGGGGGCTGCTTTTTGTTTCATAATTTTCAGAGCATTACATGTTCACCACCACATTCCACAGAGTTCTACTTCAAGACAGAAGGCAGGGCCTTGCATAAAGGAGGGAACCGGTAATATACTTACCTGCAACAATTCAGCCGTTTTGGTAGTTAATCCTGTAATTTGTTCCATTCGATGATTTACTCTGGCAACAACCAGATCGTCCTCTTCTTCCAGCCAGGAACTGGCAGAAAAGAAAAAAAAAAGATTGTGAACAGGAATTTACAAGCTTCAGCTCATGAAATTTAAAAGGCACACTGATTCACCTACTTTAATATCTTCACTCAGATGGATCAAGATTTATAGCACTTCTTCAAAAACCAATGTTTAGTTTTTAATCATTAAACAATAGTTCACATAATAACATACTGAAATTGTAAGTTTTATATTTTTGTAAAATAACAACAACAATAATAAATAAAATCTATACCATAGAATAAAATAGTTAAGAATAGCAAAAATACTAGACACTACAACATTTCTTCATTCTATAGAGTTTTAATTATTGGTCAAGTTTTGAATGACGTGCATATCAAGGTTTTGATTTATTATCAATACATTTTAAAATTATTCATAAAAAAGAGAATGAAATTCATTCTTACGCAATTTACCTTTTAGAAACCCGGTAGTTGGCTACTGTTAGTACACCTGTTTTCGGGTCCCGGACTGTAGCTCTTGCCAACTGTATAAAGAGATATGCAAAATTTACTGGTATCAAAAATAGCATCAAAAACTCAGCTTGCATTTTTATTCCCAGGCATTCTATGCTTACATGCCAAAAGATTCTTGTAAGTATTTTGTGCAGTATTGCAGCTGAAGTTTATTCTACATTCTGAAAAGCGAGGTATTGCATGAGTGATAAACGAATTCATCACTTTAGATATTGTTTTGACTCTTCAGGGTTTAGAAGTGGGCAAAGATGTCTTTTCTTTGGCACACAGCTCAGGCTCATACCACAGGAGGTTTGGGGCAGGTGGAGGTGAGGTTATCGATTTTACTCACTCATACCAGTCTTCAGTTAATGACCACTTGTTCAGCAACCATTCAAAATTACTATGGCGCTGAACAAGGAGATTTACAACTGGTCCTTGTAGTTGTGGTCATCAGTGTCCCCACAGTCACATGATCGCCATTTTCCACTTTCCTGCTGGCTTCCCACAAGTTAAGTCAATGGGGAAGCCTGCAGGAGATCGCAAATAGTGACACTGCACTTAATGACCCTGCACAGAATCTGCTTAATGACAGCAACTGGAACTGAGGCAACTATCATCATAAGTTGGTGTGGTTTGACTGTGTCACTTAGGGATGCAGTTGGTGATCCCAATTAGCATTTTTTAGTGAGAATTATTTGTAATTCTGTAATGGGCTGATATATGCTATAGAATTCCCATCTGTCCTTCATACTAGAGTTAAGTACACTTAACCTTATATGGGTTGGTAATGACAATGAAAGTAATGCAAAAACCACTGCCCAAAGCTGGGAAGCAGGCCAGAATGTATGGAACTCAGAGGATTTTAGGAGCAGAGGGTAAAACCTAGTGCAAAAAGCTACTCTATATAAACAGCCAAAAACCTCACTTCTTGTGTCAGCACCGATAACGGTACCTAACCTGATACCGACACTTCTGCAGGAGAAAAACCAAGCTCAGACCATATCAAGCTGTATCAAACTTTGATGACTACATCTTTCATTAGTTGGTATGCAATCAAGGCAAACAAAGAACTCTTTATTTGTAAAGGGAAATGGTACTATATTAGGAGACAGGCTTGAATTTATCCTTAGCAAAATAAGCTTAATCTTTCTCCCCTTCCGTTGCAGTCCTGGGGTGCCCTCTTGGCATCTCCTTCCTCCCTAAGTGGTTTATTGCTGACAAATCTCTTCAAAGTTCAGATGCCAAGAAACTGGCACTATAGAAAAGCATCTCTGAGCACAAAAACGGATATGGATACGCTGGAAGTAAAGAACCCACCGAGAGCTTTCCGTTGCCTCAACTCCCTAGCATTTCTAATATATTCATACAACAGGCTGCGTCATAAAGAAGTGATTAATTTTTACTGAAGATCCTTGAGAAACAGCAGCATATGATGAGCAGGAAGTTAGAGTCATGAAGTCTAACATCTTTCCCCCTGAGGCTAGCCCAGAGACAGATTACTGAAGGAAATGGGAATAATTAGGAAACACTTTGCTAAGAGTTCAGTTTGGGTGAACCAATCAGGATCTGGCCCACATGACTGCAAGTATGCCTGTAATCATGGCAGTGTAACTGCACCTTAATTGTAACCCAAATATTTATTTAAAGCAATGCCACTTCACTAATATGTGCTCTATGTATTCTAATAGACAGCACTCATAATTATTCCCTTTCTTAGCATTTTTCTTCCCATGCTTAATTCATTTTTTCCATATTATTTCTTTGGTTTCTTTATATCCCTATTAATTATCTTGTCCTGACATGTAGCTTTTGGCACAAGGCAATGCCAGATTTCTGACTCATGCGCTATTCTATTGTAACAGGCTCTTGCTCCAAAAATCAGGATCAGAAACTCAATTTAAAATATTGCTTGAAGTGAAGTAATTTTGAATTTCTAATACATATGATAATGTGGCTGTATTTGTCATTTTGTCTTTTAAAAAGAAATTAAAATGAAATATCCTTATTGATTAGCAGCAAATTATCTCTCGTCTTTTTGAGTTTGGAATTGGAACAACAAAAATTAGTATTGCTAAAGCTAAGGTTAAAAAAGAATGAATTATTCATGTTAGTTACAATTTCATGTTTTGTTCCTTCTTGTTTTTGTTCAAATCCTGGGCATAAATTTGACCTTAATACCACCACCAAGAACTGATCTGAAAAATTCTTAGATCTGATAGGCAATTCAGGATTAAATATATGTTGTCTATGACAGTCATAAATTCTTATTTCAAACTTTTTAACATCACAATATGGAAGAATATCTTTTGATTGCTAATTAATTGCTATATTACAGCAACTTTAGCCTATCCTGGAACATAATGTGTATTTGAATCAATGATTAAAAATGAGTAGCAATTGATACTTCCGAATAAAACCATGCATCTGTATTTCGAAGGGAAATAGTTTATACAGTCAGTGCAATTAATACTGCTAAATTATTTGTTCCAATTTATCTGATTATTTTCATGTACAATACAATAAAACAGTTTCATTTAGGGACAGTCCAAGACTGTAATTAATAACGTATTAGATTTTATTTATCTATCAGATCAATATCTAAAGAATCTAGGCTTCAAATATAGACATTCATATATAGCTTTGTTCTTTTTAGACATCCCGCATTGAAATGAAATGATCATGCTTTTAGATCAGTCCAAAGCCTTCTGATGTCTAAGAACCAGAGAAGGTAACGATAAATCATCAGGAACATGCTTTCATTTGTCGAGATGAAAGTCATGGAAGAATATTAAATGAGGTGAACTAATTGATGAACATTAATTATGACTTCAGAAACATTTAAAATAAATCCATGTTCTTAAAAAATCCTTATTCAACTGCAACACCTTTTTACCTCATTCATTAATTAGTATAATTATTTTTATTACAACGTATGACCATTAGCTTACTCTAATTACTAATTGGAGGAAGTAAAGGAAATAATTACCAAGGTATAAGTAATTAGAAGCTTTCTACTATTATTCTTTTAAAGCACATCAAAAATCATACCTTGGTAGAAAAACCCAAGTTCCTAGGCTCAGTTCCTGCTATATTTTCTAAAATGGTTTTCAGTTAAGATAAAACACTTTGATCAGTATAACCGGGGTAAATCAGCTTTCTCCAGATGTGTTCATTACATTTTCCATCATTCCCAGCCAGCATGAGTAGAGACTGGGTAGGGATGCAGTAAAAAAACCATTGGGCAAGTGAGACACCATTTTTCTTCAATAACCACAATAAAACATACTTGGTTTAGAATTAAGAGCAAACCTTGGAAATATTAAAACCTTTCATTTCCTTGCTAATTTCTTAGGCAGCACAACTCCCTCGTCCAATATATCATTCCAGATAAATGACTGCATATAGTTTGAATAGTAGACAGAACTCTTGTTATAAAGAGGCTCAATGACTACAAATAACAAATGTGGTACAAAATTGTTCCAATATATTATAGCAACCATACCCTTGCAAGGAACTGGGTCTTGACATTTCCAATTCATCCAGTTTCACTTTTAATTAGCTTATATGAATTAATTGAAATGCTGATATAATTTCAGCTACTGAATAAAATGAACTCTTACTTTTGGCTTAGCCAACTCCTTAATCTTCTCTATTTCTTCATCAGATAGGACTTCATAATATCTGACAATACGTGGGCTGTCCCATTCATCTTCTTCTTTAAAAGGCGCTATAATTAAATGAGGATTTCTATTTCCATTGTGGTATCTGCAAAACAACCTCTTCTGTCTTCGAGGCGTCTAGGAATATAACCAGATAGATACAGTATTTTAGATTTGGAATTACTGGTCACCACAATAACAAAAAAGATGCTGAGAAAGAGTGCAGAGAAGAGCAACAAAAGATGACAAAGGGTCTGGAGACTTAAGTTCTAGGAAGAATGGCGAAAGAAACTCAGTAGGTTTAGCTTAACCAAAAGACTGAGTGGAGATAGAGACATAATAGCAGTCTTCCAATACTTGAAGTGCTCCCACAGGAAAGAGGGCATCAATTCAGAAGCAATGGGTGGAAGCTCATCAGAGGAAGATCCAATCTGGAATGGTGGAATTTTCTGACAATGAGAACTATTAAGCAGTGGAACAACTTAACTCCCAGAGTACTGGGTGTTCCATCACTGGAGTTTTGCAAGTTAAGATTGGACAGCCATTTGTCTGAGATGATTTGAGAATTCCTGGGGGGTTGGATTAGAAGACCTCCAAGGTCCTGACTGATTCTTGACATTTAGAACAATTAATTTCCTGACAGTGAGAACAATTTACCAGTGGAACAGCTTACCTTCAAAAGTGTGGGTGCTCTGATACCAAGCAGAATAATCTTGAAAGTTACAGATGAGCAACTGCACACAATTCAAAGGAAGAACCATTTATTATTCATCTGAAATGGCAACTGTTTTTAAAATTCTGAAATGGTATTTTTGTTCTCACTGTTTTGTAATGGAGGGCATAGTTTCTTGGTGTAAAAAATTAAAATTAAATTAAATTATCTTGCCTTGTGAAGATACCCATCGACTTTTTCTCTCTTTTGGCAAGTTAAAAGCAAGGATGAACTTACTTGTAAAATATAGTTTTAAACAGTAACAATATGAGAATTTAAGCTAGTAATCTTTGGCACATTTTTACTTACCAGTTTCACGCCTTCCCCTCTGCAAAGGGCCTCATAGGTCTCACGCTCTGGCAGGTAGTCCTGAGGCCTTTCATAAATGCCGTTGTAGGTTTTGGGCTCACTGGGGTTCACTGACAATTTATTGATTTGGTTGCTTTCTTTTTCGCTCTCCAGCAGCTTCTCAAAGTACTGCATGTTGCTGCCTGCTCTCTCATGACCTGGGTCTTTGGTTGGAAAGAATCATAAGACAATCAATACAAGACTTTGAAGTCTACAACAGGCCACCAGTTAAATTATACAGGTCAGAAGCCAGCCTCCCTCATTTCCAATTAGGCTCTCTGTGAATTAAAGATAGGATCTTTATTGGGCTTGAAATGTACAAAGGCAATAAATGAAGAGTGTAATGCATTGTCTCAAAAATGACATAAGACCATGTGCATCAACAAATGGCTTTTCTCTAGATTAAAAAGAGCACAATTACAGATTTATTTATTTTTTAAAAAAAGACAGCTTGTCCATTTTTTATTGAAACTGCCCAGCAGACTAGCCCAACCAAAAGAGCAAGCAACTTGGGGGTGAATAAGCAATGGGTTCATAGTGGAAAAGGCCTGAATATTTTAGGAAAAAAACCTGAATTGGGTCAGCAATTAAGAGGGAATAGTCTTACATCAACATTCAGCTCTTTCCTATACAATTCTAAATTTAATGCAGTATCATTTTAATAATAATAATTATTATTATTATACAGTTGGAAGGGACCTTGGAGGTCACCTAGTCCAACCCCCTGCTCAGGAAGGAAACTCTATACCATTTCGGACAAATGGCTGTCCAGTTTCTTCTTAAAAACTTCCAGTGTTGGAGCATTCACCGCTTCTGGAGGCAGGTTGTTCCACTGGTTAATTGTTCTAACTGTCAGGAAGTTTCTCCTTAGTTCTAGGTTGCTTCTCTCCTTGATTAGTTTCCACCCGTTGCTTCTTATCCTATCTTCAGGCGCTTAGGAAAATAGCTTGACTCCCTCTTCTTTGTGGCAGCCCCTGAGATATTGGAACACTGCTATCATGTCCGCCCTCGTCCTTCTCTTCATTAGACTAGACATACCCAATTCCAGCAACCGTTCCTTGTATGTTTTAGCCTCCAGTCCCCTAATCATCTTTGTTCTTCTCTGTACTCTTATTCTTATATAGATTAACACCAAACTTGAGAGATACATCCCAACCTGAGGTTCAGCTGTATAAATCAGCTCCTGATGACTTCGCAACCATGTCCATACTCTGTTACAGTATGGAAGGGTTTGATGTTGTTTTCTTTCAGAAAATATTCAGATTTTCTGGAGTTCTGACAGCTGCACACACCTACCCTTTGTGGCCACATAATTGCTTTTCAGACACTTGGCAGCTGGCTCATCTTTACAGCTTTCAGGCAGTTATGACTGTGATTTAAGTGTTATTGTCAGTTTCTGACCTTTTCAGCTGGTTTTCAGACAAAAAAAAATAAATCCATAGGAATACATGGATTCACTTTAGGATTACCACAAAAAAGTTGTAAAATTGAGTCTGGTCACTTGGTATCTTGACTTACAATTTGTCATGACTTATGACAGAAATTCTGGGTTTCATTACAGTTGTAACTCAAAGACTATCTATACAGTTCTGATAATCCCCGATTGTCTCCCTACCAAGTGTTAATCATACTCAACCCTTCTTGATTGATTGACTGATTGATCAACTGAATTTATCCATTGCCTATTTCACTTTATAAGTGACTTTGAGTGGCTCAATCATTTAGCTTTTTATCTCAGGCAAAGTTATTAAGATTAACACCAACAAAGTTTGAGTAGATGAATTACAGGAATTATTTTCATTGCTGGAAATCTAATATGTTTAGGGTATGTTTGTTACCATGTGCATCTCTGTGTGTGTGTATTGAAAGTTTTAAGTATGCAGAAATGTTGGAATAAAACTTCAAACACCAAAATAAAAAATACAAGCATATAGTAACTTGAATCCTTTGATTTTATTTCATATAAGAGTACACATGGGATATTGCTGTCAAACTTCCTAGTACAGTGGTGGCGAACCTATGGCACACATGCCAGAGGCAGCACTCAGAGCCCTCTCTATGGGCACACATGCCGTCGCCCCAGCCCTGTCTTCCCCCACGGCCTCCTCCTCACCAGCAGCACCCCCGGAGGAGAGTCACCCCCAGGCGTGGCCCGCATGGAGCAGTGCAGCCAAGCACATGTCAGCTGGGCAGCAGGGACAAGACTCCACCCTCGCACCCCATCACGTGCAGATGATGCTGCAGGGTGCAGGCGGTGGGTATGGCCACCATGGCACTGCAGGGCCGCCTGAGCGATCTGCTGTGGTGGGCCGTGGAGGTGGTGGGTGGTTCTACAGGTGGGCAGGGCAGGGGGCGGAGTGGGGGCAGAATGGGGGCGGGCTGGTTTTGGGGCACTTGGTCTCTAAAAAGTTCACCATCTCTGTCCTAGTAACAAAAAAAGGAATGAGGCAAGAAATTGGGGGGGGGGGAACAAGAGAATGATTTTGGCAAAAAGAAAATGGATAAACAAATTGATAGAAAAGAGAGCGCTGATCAGGTAGATTATATATTTAAAATATATTTGGAGGAATAAGAAGGAAAATTACCCATTAAAAATAAAACACTATTCAGGATTCCAGTGCAGATTTCAACACAGTCCTGACAGAGATAGATTGGATTGTTATTTTGCCTTAGATAAACTGCACTATAATCCAAGCAAAAACTGCACTGAGTAATACCAGATGTCCTCGGTTTCTGAAAGTTATTATCAATCACCTTTGTAGTTAAGACAGAGGAAAACAGAGCAAATAATCTCACTGAAGAAAAGTTAATGAGATGGTACAGCCTGCTGAGAATTTGGAAATCTGGATTAAAAGATCTAAAAGTCAGCATTAGTTTCATTTTGTCTCAGCAGAATTCAGGATAATTTAGCACTGTCTTCATTCAAAAGTACAGGAGAAGCAGCGAAGTGGGATCCTATGTTGGGGATTCTATCTCCAAACAGTGGTGATCACAGAACCCCCACTTTTATACTTTTGGGGCACTAATGGAAATACTTCATCTGAAGCCTTTCTAGGCAGGCCAGAGAGTTTTCACGGATCAGAAATTCCATAAGCCTGTGAGGAAAAAATGCATTACTCGGGATGTGCAGCTATTTGGATCAGAGGCAAAAAATGTGCTTTGCAGGAAATGGGGACATATCTGCTGTATTTGTGGGTGCCTCCTTAAAGAAGCATGGAGCCATGTGCTCCCAAGAAAACAAATGCTTGACTTAAAAATCCAATAAGGAGG
>NW_015387023.1:95043-173082 GCF_001527695.2 Protobothrops mucrosquamatus
GCATTGCCTTTAAAGCACATTTTCTGCTATGGATTGGAGTAAGTTCCTATCGGTACGTCTTACCTAGGATGACCAACCGTCTTGTAAGCTCAATTGCTCTCTGTAAATCCCCGAGCTGAAAAACAGCATAGCTGAGGTAATCCAAGATGTCAGCTTTACTGATGGTTGTCTGTTCACCATTATCATGTTGTTTTAGGGCCTGCTGCATCCACAGCACTGTGTGATAATAATCTCCATCACTGTAAGCTGTTTTCCCCATACCAAAACAGTCATCCACTGTCAAGGTAGATCGGTACTTTGTGCCTGAAATTAGTAAAGTACACATTAAGAACATCTGAGAAACCTGCCTAAGCTTTTTGTCCGACAGAGTTCTACACAATGAATGCATGTGGGGGGGGAAATTGATTCAATTTTATTATTCCCTTTTTTTCAGATGCATGCTGTTTTTGTGGACATGGCCCCTGAGATACACAAGAAAAAGATGGATTTTTCTAATTCCCTCTGGCCTATTCAAAAATATTCCAAACCAGATAGAAATAGCCAATCTTCCTGTTGCTTTGAAAATTACATTCCTTGGTACCACCCAGTCACGAATTGGGTTGTTGATGTTCCTTCATCTTCTTGTTTTCCTTTCTTTAGTCTAGAATTTTACCATGGTGAGGGGTGGAGGTATCAAGAGATTCAGCATCAAATGACAGACTTAATTCAATATGTGGCCTTTGAGTTAATTTCCCCTTCTGTCACCAAGAATTTTTAAATTGCTAGGGGAAAAAATACTTACAACCAAACCAAAATCTGCATTGAGAGTGGGAATAGCCCTGTTTTTCCGTCAGTGTGGGAGGATGGCAATTTTTTTCTTAAAATTTAAGGATAGCTTGAGAACAAAAAACAGAAACTCTCAGACCTAATGCTCATTGCTGTTAAGTATGAATAGTGGAATTGGAAGCTGAAGGGAATTGAGAGATTAAGTCCCACTGTCTTTCCCCTGAGTCTCAAGGAAAGCCATATCTATTTTTCAGTTACTGTGTGTGGAAGGAGAGCTCGAATCAAACAGCAAGTACTCTAAAGTAATTTTTTTCCGAGTCTGCTATCTCCCTTGTCACACATCCCCAGTATCCTTTAAAATCCAGGATGAGGTGGGGAGTTGTCTTTTCAAAATTTAAAACTGTCAACTGTCTTGGACACTTTCACTCAAACTTGCCGTCTTCCCCATCCAGTGGAAAAGTTTTCTGTGGTTAAAAGGAATACAAAATTAAGCAGACGCACAGCGTGGTCTGGCTTCTGTGGAGCCTCAGTTTAGACACAAAAAACACTGAGAACAATCTAGTTCTATTCTATTACCCAACATCCATGCTCAGTTGATTTACCCCAACAGAGTCATCCAGATTCTGGGACAATAGAATATATTAAAGTATACCTTTAACTCCAGATGTTCATCATGTCTAGTTGCCAAATAAACTGATCCATTTGAAAAACTGGAACAAATCCCAGATTAGCATGAGTTAGAGCCAAACACTGGCTTTTATTAACGTTTTATTAACATTTTATTCTATTGAAGTTTGTTATTTAAATGTTTTTAATGGAGGCCACTTTCCGAGGATTTTATTAGTAAATGTGGCATATAAAACTTTTGAATTAACAAAATATTACACAAAAATGTTTATAGTCACAAGAAGCTTATAAGTTACTCTTAGCTTGCTGTTAAAAATATTTGTGAGCCTAAAGATCACAGAAGTGATCTGTGAAACTAAGAAAAAGTAAATAATTTGTTTTGTGGGTTTTTTTGCCTGAAATATATAGTGACTTTAAACTACTCTATAGACCGGCACACTGGTCTCAACCAGAATCCTTCTGACAGTATTTTGCATTAGCATAGAATTCACCGAAAGAATGGAGACTGACTGTGTTTGTTTGAAATGTAAGTCTATCTAGACAAGAGCATTACATTTCCAAGCTATTTCTGTAGCCTTAAAATAATACTGGAAATGCTTCTCTGAAATCTAATGAACCATTGCTAACCATATATATATATATATATTCAGCAGGGAATCCAATTCAAAGAGTCAACATGCTTCATAGAAACATCATGTAGATTTCAATTGTCACCTGGAAATTCTCCCTTTGATATTGTTTCAGAATCCAGCTTGTATGTGTCCTGCAAACGCATTAATGCCTTGGCAGCTCCAGTCTCATCTTCTTCATTTGGGAAAAACTGACGCTGAACCGTCAGATTTGTAATAAAGCCTTTATTTGAACAAGACAAAAATGGTTAACCGGCTGTCTCAGAAAATTATAATCAATAGCAGATTGATCTTCAATGAAAAACATCTCTTCTGTTCCAGAGAATATGGTATATTGGATCCAAGAGTTGAAATTGGAACAGAAATACATAATATTCTCATCAGACTCTCTCAAACTGCATAAAACATACTGTTATTTACTATTTGACATTTAGATAAACTCTCACAAGCTAAACAGGCAAAAAACATTGGATAAAATGGATCTGATCCAAATTAGCAAATGAAAATAAATGTAAGCAGTGAGAAAATAAAGGCTTTCACTCTTATTGGTATGGTGAGCTGCATTTATAGGAACTGAGTCCAAAGAACAACAACATTGATTGGTCATCATATTTTGGTCATCAGGTCCACATTGGAGCAATTTAAATGCCAAAAAACAGATGGATGAGTTGCACCGAACTTCATATTTGGACATCCCTCCTTCCCCCCCATACCACCATCATCACCACCCTCCAATTTCATAGTGCTCCTGCAATGTTCCAATCCACTCCCTCTCTCTCTCTGTTTTGAAAAAAGCACCTTCCCTTTATATCTGAGCAGCCTATACTTAGGCTCTTAAACACAATTGGGAATCCACTTCAAATCATCATTTCTAATTCTGGTTTCAAGATACACTGTAATTTGAGTAACCCTTTGTCTGTCCTTTTGGATACAGAAAAGAAAGACTGGAGAAGGGAGAAAAAAGCATAAAACTGAGGCTTAATTCTGGTGGCTAACTCACAGCTTTACCTTAACAAGGGCAGTGATGCAATAAATTTACCATGGGGTTTTTTAGTGCATAGATTTTAATGAAGCGATCTGATAGCTTGAGACAAGCATTGAGTACATCTTAAATTAAAAATTAAACCCTGGCCATTCTGTCTGTAATAAGCCAAAGTACACTCAATGTATTTAGTAGATTTATTAATATGTACAGCATTTGTGACACTATAAAAGAAAAGTTCAGCTGTTGCATATGGTTATTAGCATAAGAATCTTCAAAAGCCAGTAGGCACAATTTAACAAAAACACCAGAAATAGCTAATTTAAATCAAAACAATTAAATAATAAAGTGGAGAATGGGTCTCACCAATGAGGAATTCCTGACATCATCATGTGCAAGATAATTAAGCAGATCCACCAATGAAACAATAGGACTGTATAGGATGCTACAAAGAGTATTTAACAGAGTGATTAAATGCTCTTGGGATTTAAAATGATTTGGTTACAAAAGACCATATTGCATGGTTTTCAGCTGTTTTAGCCCTTGAAATTCAGAAATAACTGGCCAGGAAGAAGTCTATGGTGCACTTTTTTCCTTTTTATAAATAAACAGTTCTATGTTGTTTCCAAAATCCTGATAACTGTGATCCAACAAACAATGTATTCATACATACAACTTTTAATCACAGAAAGCAAACAACCTCTAATCTAACCCATCCTACATCCAACAGTGAGGGTGATGTGGTTCCACTTTCAGTTCTCACTCACATATGGCCAACTTATTATAAGTAATGGAGACACAAAGGATAAACTGAAAAGTGATTGTGCTCCCTGAACCCCTTTACAGTATATATATACCCCATCCTTTGCCAGTGAAGAGGAGGTTCTCTTTTTCTGCTCCACAAAGCTTCAAGAGATAAGGTCTCGTGATGTACTGTTAAAACATGAGCTGCACGCCCTGGCTGAAACAGCATACTTCAAACATCCTCTATGCTTTTAGCATAAGCACAGTGTTGCCCTAAACCATATGTGGTTGATTTCTGAGAAAACAATGTTTCCTCTTTAATACTACTAGAGCATTCAGAAACAACCTTTTCCTGTCAAAAACAGTTTTGCAAAAAAGGAAGAGGAGAAATAGCTGTAAAAGTGACATCTAGGCTTACATACAGAAAGCATTTTAAAAGAAAAGCTAACGAAATAAATATAGCTGCTTGCAAGGCTGCATTTTAAAACAAGATTACAAATCATGATTCTGCGTAGGTAAAAAATGTTTTAGTTCACGTTCAGATGGCCAAACGTAAGCATCTGACTTAATGTGGTCAATAGATAAAAACTTCAAAGACTATTGGTTCTAAGAAAGGAAAAGTGATTTATGCAGTTCATCACATCTGAATAGCAGCCTCCATACTGCAATACCAGATGTGGAAGGAAAGAGAAACTTCATCTTAGTAAAATCCTATGCTTGGCGTTACAATAGTAGAGAGGAAGAAAAATGTATAGTTTTACTGGCTTATTGACACAGACATTATTTAGTCTTAACATATTTAGGAATTTTTCTGAGAAGCAAGATTTTCTAGACAAATGATTCCCATTCTCTTACTTTTGGCTAGTTTGCAAATTATGAGTTCTAAGGAAACTCAAAGTGAATACTACTTCCAAATAAAGCAACCTATTTTTGTAGCCTAATCACATATTTT
This sequence comes from Protobothrops mucrosquamatus, assembly GCF_001527695.2. NCBI lineage: Eukaryota > Metazoa > Chordata > Lepidosauria > Squamata > Viperidae > Protobothrops > Protobothrops mucrosquamatus. The sequence continues at coordinate 99,743 of NW_015387023.1, forward strand.
AGGGAGAAAAGACGTCTTTCTTTGCTGTCGTTCATTTATTTTTTTATTATGTCCAGAGTACAATGCTCTCGTCCAAACTTTAAGAAGCTAAAGATAATTTAGTTTTCAAGAGAAAGCTTTTATCTTCCAAGTAACACAAGCAATTCAGAAATAGGAAACGGGATCTCCTGCTATCAGACCCTGCCTGAAAACCGGCACGATGAAGTGGTTAAATTCCTGGATTAGGTGTGTGGAGACTTAGGTTCTAGTCTTCCCCCAAGCACAGAAGTCAGCTTTGTGACCTTGTGACAGCCTCCCTTTCTTAGCCTTAGGGCCAGTGTTTCTCAACCTTGACAATTTTAAGGCATATGGACTTCAACTCCCAGAATTCCACAGCCAGCATTGCTGGCTGTGGAATTCTGGGAGTTGAAGTCCACATGCCTTAAAATTGTCAAGGTTGAGAAACACTGCCCTAAGGCTCTGTGATAAGCTGGCTGAATCTCCTCCCATTGCATCGTGCATTGAAAAAGTTTGCTGAAAGTGCAACGCAACACAAGCAGATCCTGCAACTGAATGTTAAGGATGAATGCTAAGAAGAACAATTCTTAAGACCCTGCATGGTGAAATAGCAAACCTGGATGCAGGAAATCCTTACTGCCATTCTCTATTCTTCCAAAGGGAGGCAAACCCGTCACAAAGTTTCCTTGTAAATCTTATTAGGGTGAAAAAAGATTCTGGTCTGCAGACAGATTTGAAGATGTGCAGCGGGTTGATGCATGTGTATAGAGTCTTTTTGTTCACATATTACATTGCAGTGAGCATACCACTGCCTGTTACCACTCTAACACTGCCTCCAGAGTACATTCCAAAGTCCTTTTCGGCTCCCATAGTATGTGCATGAAACCACGGTGCTGCTTATCTATTTAGCTTAAATACTCGACCTCCAAAAGTTAAAGAAAAAAAAAGAACATTCTCCCCAGCACTTTCTCTGATGACATCATTATATCCTTGTCATAGTCTTTAGTAGGCCAAGGAAAAAAGAAGTGCAGCTCCAATCACATAAATACGACTCACTCCTTTAGTAAGTTCAAGATGTAACTGGCTGTTCTCTAGTCCACACTTCTCAGTCTCACCAACCACTCAGGGCTGACTAGAACATTTCTGAAAGGTTAATTATATGTTATATGCAAATATAAATTTTAGAGTCCAGATGAGTCAAGATTCCTTTCCTGTAGAAAAGCAGCTCCAGGAATGAGCCATCTTAACCCTTTCCTTTGCTCCAAATAACAATGACTCAAAAGCATACTGAAATAATTGTGACTTAATTTGAAGAAAAGATCCTGATGGGAGGAATCATGTTGGAGCAAAGGGGAAATGTTAGGCAGGGACTTTTTCTCCATTTTCTTTTCTATAGAAAAAAAAAAGCAGCATGAAGACTTGAATACTATCTATTTTTGAAAGGAGGAGTTAAATATGCTAAAGTCATAGGAGATACGACATAGCATAAGAAGAAGCACTGGTCCATTTAACCAATATCCTCATGCAGTTACAATTATTGAGAACACTGTTTCTTTAACATCCTATTGTTGTTGTTAATTGCGAAGTCGTGTCCGACCCATCGCGACCCCATGGACAATGTTCCTCCAGGTCTTCCTGTCCTCTACCATCTTCTGGAGTCCACTTAAGTTCACGCCTACTGCTTCAGTGACTCCATCCAGCCACCTCATTCTCTGTCGTCCCCTTCTTCTGTTGCCCTCAATCTTTCCCAGCATTAGGCCCTTCTCCAGTGAGTCCTTCCTTCTCATTAGGTGGCCAAAGTATTTGAGTTTCAACTTCAGGATCTGGTCTTTTAAGAGTAGTCGGGGTTGATCTCCTCTAGGACTGACTGGTTTGAATGCCTTGCAGTCCAAGGGACTCGCAGGAGTCTTCTCCAGCACCATAGTTCGAAGGCCTCAATTCTTCGCCACGACAAGGCAGTAATCCATAAAGGGGTCACATCCTATAAGGGTTGCTAATATTTAGGCACAAGTTCCTCCTGTGATTTATACATCAGAGTGCTGGCCTACAGTTACAGCCCATCAGTGGAATTTCGCAAACACTTTCCTGAAGATATTTGGCACTTTGCTGAAACAATTCAGGGAAGTGCAAAAACCAAGAGATAATTGCATACCATATTCGCACATTAGTTCAGGGAGTGTGAATTAGCTAGATGGTTATGATTATGGACAAAGAGAGAATAACCTCACTGATTAAAAGATTACAGATTGAATATTATTACTGGCGAGGGAAATTGGTTGATAAAAACTCCAAAACAATCCATATGGATTATATGACATTTCTGATTCACCAAAGACTCTTACCCTTGGTCATGTCCTCGAGAACTAGATTCTCCAGCTCCAGCCATTCTTTGTTGAGGCGCTTTACTAATTTATAGGCATTGACAGGATGAGCAAGATAACCTTCTGGATCAGAGGTGGATTTGACTGTTAAGGATTCCATTGTCTCAGCCCAGCTAGGAAATAAAAGCATATACATATATTGAATATCATTTCAGTTTACTAGCCCCAAGTAGGTAGGAATATGAACATATACATATTTTATTCTCAACCCCTCCTCTTAGCAGAATAACAGAGTTGGAAATGACTCTTCTAGTTTAACTCCCTGAGCAGGCAGAAGACCTTATTAACATTTTAGACAAATGGTTGTCCAATGTCTTCTTAAAAATTTCCAGTGTTGGAGCATTCACAAGTTCTGGAGGCAAGTTGTTCCACTGATCAATTGTTCTGTCAGAAAAATACTCCTTAGGTTTAGGTTGCTTCTTTCCTTGATTAGTTTCCACCCATTGCTTTTTATCCTGCCTTCAGGTGCTTTGGAGAATAGCTTGACTCCCTCTTCTTTATGGCAACCCCTTTGATATTGGAACACTGCTATCATATCACCCCTAGTCGTTCTTTCCATTAAACTAGACATATCAAATTCCAGCCACCGTTCTTTATATGTTTTAGCCTCCAGTCCCCTAATCATCTTTGTTGCTCTTCTCTGCACTGTTTCTAGAGTCTCAACATCTTTTTTACATTGTGGCGTCCAAAACTGGATGCAGTATTCCGAGTTTGGTCTTACCAAGGCATTATAAAGTGGTATTAACACTTCACATGATCTTGAATGATCTATGCCCTTTAATCTTGGCTTGTGGAAATGAAGTAAATATTACCAGTATTTCCTACCATCTTGCATTTTATTACTTATATAATACTTTTAAATTGCAAATATTCATATAAGCAATTCTCTTTTAAAATGTTTTATTATTACTTTCTTTCAGGCTGATATTTAAACCATCAGAGTAAAGGAACAATTAATAAAGTTGTACACTAAAGCATCATCAAGGAAAATGTCTATTAAAATACTGAGAGAAATCTGAGCAAGCATTTTACGGTAAGAAATGTCTCAGCAGGTGGCAGCATCTAACCTATCCTGTCTGTTCTCAGAAACTAAGCAGGATTGGCCTCGGTTAGTATTTGAAGGGGAAATCGAAATAGACAACCAGTTCAATAACACGGCCAACAGAATTATGTGAACACAGTCAGCAAGAACTCCGTTTTTTAATTTTAAATTGTCTTTCCTTTCTTAGACATGCATGTTTTTGATTCCAGCTATGTAATAACAGAAATAGAGCCCTATCACAACCTAACCCAAATTAGGCAATTAAAAACAAGTGCTCAGGAGGAAATAAAACATTTATATGTAAAAGGATTCAGGAATTTGATTCTGAGAATGCACATAAATTCCAGGCTCAGCCTAAGCTTATTCTCAACCTCTTTAACAGTTCTCTATATGTTCACCTACAAAAGACAGTCTCTGGCTCTGATTGTTGCATTTGTGTTACCCTGCTGTAAACATGAAAGGGAAATTACTGTACTAAGGTTTTGAGGTTACATGATACAAAAGAATTTAATCCAATCACTATCCTAAGAGTTACTTTTCACACTGGGTTGCAATCAGATTTGTCAGTCCACTGACAAATATTGGGAGGGAGGATAACTCTTGCTTTTCTAATGAAGAATATTATGTTATGCTAAATTATGGTCAACTCTTGGTGATTGCATCTACGATCAATTACATGAAGGTAATTTGTACTGAAATATTATATCACTTATAGCAAATACCTTCCTGAATTTAATGAGATTTACTTTTAGGTAAAATTGCGAAGATTTTCAGTCTTCTCTCTTCGCTCAAATGTAAAGAATAACACACTGTAACAATGTCTAACTGCCAAGAAAAGTAAAATATATTAAATAATAAAATAAAATAAAATATAAAATAATAAAATAAAGTAAAGTAAAATAAAATGAAATGAAATAAACAAGGTTCTTCCATTACCTTTTTATTTTAGAAAGTTTGGTTTCTTCCTCCTGAATATATGCTTTTAATGACTGTACCAGATCTTTTTCCGCATAAATCAGGTCTGTCATCTGGCCTTAAAAGGAAGAAAATCAAGCCTCATTACTTCAACTGGATAACAACAACGCATTAGGAACCAGACAGAGATACAAAAGCTAAAGTACTTGGCCAGGCTGAATGCTGAATTAAAGCCTGCATAACAGAAATTGGTCAAAGAGAAACCTGAGGAGATACAGGTTCAGGTTGAATCAGCTGACCCAGAGCTGAGCTAGTCCAGACCATGAGCCTAGCAACACACAACAAATTTAAGAAAAGGAAGACCACCCATCTAGTTGAAAGAAAGAGGTGTAAGTAAACGTTCAACTGATAGAAGGGCTATAGAAGCGAAACTACAGTTTGATGGTCCTAGTGGCAATCAGCCTCTACTACCATCACTACCATCTTGCCTACAATTCTATTTGCATGCTTATCCTTGGTTCATCCAACTGAAATTTGCTCTTCAACCTGCCCACTCCAGGAGCATTCTGAATGGGTGTTTTGTCTTTCTCTGGACTATTTGAAAATTAAGCTTCATTCTCTAAACAGAAAGTCTACAGTAGTAGTAGTAGTAGTAATAATAGTAGTAGTAGTAGTAGTAGTAGTAGTAATACAGTTGGAAGGGACTTGGAGGTCATCTAGTCCAACCCCCTGCTCAGGCAGGAAACCCTACACCATTTCAGACAAATAGCAGTCCAGTCTCTTCTTAAAAACTTCCAGTGTTGGAGCATTCACCGCTTCTGGAGGCAGGTTGTTCCACTGGTTAATTGTTCTAACTGTCAAGAAGTTTCTCCTTAGTTCTAGGTTGCTTCTCTCCTTGATTAGTTTCCACCTGTTGCTTCTTGTCCTGCCTTCAGGCGCTCTGGAGAATAGCTTGACTCCCTCTTCTTTGTGGCAGCCCGAGATATTGGAACACTGCTATCACGTCACCCCTCGTCCTTCTCTTCATTAGATTAGACATACCCAATTTCAGCAACCGTTTCTTATGTTTTAGCCTCCAGTCCCCTGATCATCTTTGTTCTCTTCTCTGTACTCTTTCTAGAGTCTCAACATTTTTTTACATCGCGGTGACCAAAACTGGATGCAGTATTCCAAGTGTGGCCTTACCAAGGCATTGTAAAGTGGTATTAACACTTCACGTGATCTTGATTCTATGCCTCTGTTAATGCAGCCTAGCACTGTGTTGGCTTTTTTGGCATCTGCAGCACACTGCTGGCTCATATTTACGTAAGTGATTGTCCACTAGGACTCCAAGATCTGTCTCACAGTTGCTACTATTGAGCAAGGTACCACCTATACTATACCTGTACATTTGGTTTTTCTTGCCTAAATGTAAAACCTTACTTTTTTCACCACTGAATTTCATTTTGTTATCATGGTGATATTACTAAAGTTAAGGGTTGCACTTGAGGTTGCATTAGAACTAGCCATATGTGTAACTGGCATCACAGAACACAAATAGATGCAGCAAGTTAAGACATATAGGCTGATCAATTTTAATCTATGAAACTATCATAAAGTCCACAGAAGAATTAATTTAAACTTAGACAATTAAATCTGCTAATATTATTACTGGAACTGCAGTATACAGAAATATAATATTGGTTTCATTTCTTTACCAGGATCCTCTGTGTGAGAATATTTCTGAACAAAATAGGGCAAATTAATAGGCTTATTCTCTGGACTAGACAGTGCACAAAATGTTGAATACTGACTTTTCAGAAGCATCATATTCTTTAGATAGTTCAAGAAAACATGTTTATTTACCTTATTGCCCTCAACATTATCCAGTACAGTGAAAAGAAATATTATCTTTTGTCTCCTTTCATCTCCAATATGTATTTCCAAATATTTGGAAGAAATCCATTTTTCAGGATGTCAACTCAATGAATTCCTTCTTAAATGGCACTATTACATTGTCAAACTACTATAATAACTGACTTCCAAGTAACTGACTGTTATTAAATTGCTCCCATTTTTTTTTAAAAGTATGTGCATATTCAACTGTTAATTACATCTCACTATTGAGAACTGAATACAATAATTACAAGCTCTTCTTTGCCACCCTCCTTGCCTGGATTCTCTCTCACACAAACAGGGTTTTTGTCAAATGGTCATTTTCCAGATAGATAGGAATGCAACTAAAACAAATCTAAGAGGTTTGGCACTACCTTGGGGAAGCCATGACGTATCGTCTAAAGTATAATTATTGAAATGTTTCATGTCTATAAGTCTTCTGTTTAGATCCTTTCCTTTCGGAAAGACTTTTGCCCATTGTCCTGTTTTAAAACAATGATACATTCTCACCCTATTTAAAACTTGCTTTCTTTTACTTAAACAAGATCGGCTCCAGCTTTCTAACTTTTGCTGGAAAAAAAATAGTTGGTTTTTACTGGCTTGCCAAACCTTGTTCAGAGAGCAGCCAAGTTTTCTGTTTTATGGCAAAAAGCCTTATGTAACCAATACGTCTTAGTTTTATATCACTTATTTATGAAACGAAAATAGTCAGCAGTATATAAAAATAATAGTGGATTTACGGGAAAGAAACATCTTCTGACTGTATTGTCCCTAGTAGATATTAACTCTTGATAAAAGTTTCTTCAAACTTTCTATATAATGTTCTAGACGAGTCTTCCAATTTAGCTTTAGATTTAATTGCCAGATTAAAATTATTGTTGAAATTACCAAAAAAGTTCTTTTGGGAAGGGATTTGGAAAAATAATGCTTTACTCTTTAATATTTCAATCGTGTTTACTACTTTTTCACTAGAAATATTTTTTTCTAGGCCAAGATAGTTTTTAAAGCTATTTATTAAAATCATAACTATTTTAAAGCAGCTTACTCATTGCATATGGAGAAAATACAGTCGAATCAGCCAAGATATTTAAATTATATTATAATAGGAAACTGAATTGTATTTATCTGGTATTAATCAATTTCAATATAGATTGGGAAGTATATGCATGGATAATTATTATTATGGTCATATAGTCAGCCAGATATGGATATGGCATTTAGACTGGATATGGCATTTTTATCCAACCTATCAAGTTCTTCCCAAGGACTTGGGATAGACAGATGCTGTTGTTTGAGGGTGATAAAAAGTATCATTGCAGGATATAAGCTGTTCCAGAAAAGCTGCCTTTTGCAACTGATTGAAGGTGATTCTGTTTGCCAATGGTGTTCAAGTGGTGCTCCAGATGTCTTGATATTGCATCCAAGATGCCTACTCTTTTGCCACACTTATTCTACTTCTTCTTGCCGGCAATCCTGTAGCAAACCCACAAAACAGTGGATGGATCGCATCAAGGACATGAAATGCATGGGTATCACTCCTGAAGATGCCCTGGATCAAGCCAAATGGAGACAGCTTTGCCAACAAGCAGACCCTGCCAAAGTGCAGGAATAATCCTAGGAAGAAGAAGATTCTACTCTGATGTTATACTAACCATGTTTGGAGCCATTGGAGAAATATCTAAAGCAGGGGTCTCCAACAGCTGGGCCATGGACCCAGGAACCAAGTGATGCAAGCAGAGGACTAGCATGTTAAATTTCATTTGCGCATGCGTGGGATGAGATTATGTACAGGAAACCATCCCCCCTTTTCCCACCGCTGCTGCTGCTGACAGTTGTGGACCCAAAAAGATGGGAAAGCTGATCTACAGGACTTTCTGAATATCTGGAAATATTGAATTTATCAGACCTGAACACCCTAATTTACAAACACCCCCCCCCCCAAAAAAAACCCCAAAACCCATCCTGCTTGGAACTGCCTATATTCTTAGATACTACCTTAATAATTCTTAGGTCCTTGGCTAAGACATGATTTATTAACGTAATAGATTGTGAATCTAACTCACATAATAATAATTGCTATTTTAAAATTTATTTAGCCAAGGTTAGCATATAATGTAGAAACACATGTTAAATAAAAAAGGTCACATGGTCAGACTGAGACCCTGAGGGAAACTGTGTGGAAATGTATAAACTCAAGTGAAGGAAATGCCATCCAATTTAAGTTCTTATTAAAGACAGCCGTGCATAAGAATGGGTTATTTCCCTCTTAAATATGTTCTGAGGATTATTAAGCTCATAAAATTATACTGATGTGGCCAAATTCTATCGGCCATCCTTTCCATTTTGTACAAAGAACTCTCATCTTTCATCAAACGCTACATGCCGAGTTGCAGTTCTTGGAAAGGAACAGTGTAAAACAGATGCCAACAGCTAGATTTCAGGCAGAATCCAAGTTAGGGATGAAGATGTCCACTCAGATAGTGGTATGCTCTACTCCTCCTCCCTCCTGTAATGCTCCTGCTCCTATCAATCTTCTCCACCAAGTGCTCCAACACTCCAAAGCAGGTTGATGTTGACTGTAAAGAGCTACAGAGGAAAGGGAGAAAATCATCCTTTTGATTCCACTGGTGGAATGTATTTCATGAGCAGGAATCCAACTGATAAATTTATTTAAGTTGTTTTGAATTTCCTATGGAAATATAATTTTCTATACCATTTTCAGTTACAACTTATTTGTTATGTAGGAAAATACACGAGCTTGTCAGAGATTCATACTCTCCAGTCAATAACGTACAGGCAGAAGAATTAGAAATGAAGTTCAAACCAGTAATATCATTTCAATTTTAATGTGAAAATGAACAAAATGCAAGCATCCCGTGACCTGGAAAAAATTTAATCATTTTAAAATAAAAAAATAAATTAGACATCCAAAATATAGTTAAAATACAATTCTGAAAAACAATATGATTATATAGAAGAAGTGACACTTTTTCTCTTGCCTATTGTAAAGTAGGCCAGAGTCCACAATCTTTTGGGCACCAGGGACTGGTTATGTGGAGAGATTTTTCCGCAGACTGGAGGGTGTGTGGTTTTCTGTGCTGCCTGCATCCCACGGATGAGGCTTTGCTTGTTTGTGCAGACCGGTTGCTGGCATGCCTTGGTCCAGTACTGGTCCACAGACCGGGGATTGGGGACCCCTGATGTAGGCAATAAAAGCATGCAAAACATGCCTTCTGGAATTTTTCCAATCCCTTTACCAGACCTGGCCATCTGTATTTTCTTCTGCATAATTAAATTAATATGTTTCATCTTTATGTTTCAATTTTCCACTTGGTCTGTATCCAGGTAAATTTGTTTATATGTATGTACTAGGAAGCCTGGTGTGGGATCCATTTATTCCATTTTGGATAATGTGGCCATGAGGAAGAAAGGAGGAAGGTTAGCACAGAGCAGGCAGCAATATTCTGAGCCACTGCCCAATGTCACTCCCATTGAGATGTATTGGGGAATTGTTTGCCCTGGAAATTATTTCACCATAGCCGCTGCCAGATTTTCAAATTCAGCCTTCCTTTTGATGGGTTTCTCTGCTGCCATCATGTTGGCTCTGTTCAGTTATCCTTATGTCCCAGGACCTTTACATAAATTATCTCTAATGTTCAATCTAATCTAATCTAATCTGCTACTGAGCCATGGTGGCACAGTGGTTAGAATGCTACCCATCTCACATATGTGATTCTGGTGGCTCACACAATTAAAATAGAAAAAAACAGAAACTGTTAAAAATAATTAAAAATTAAACAGGAGAAAGCAATCAGAATCTTACATATAATACAGCCATTTCACAGACTCCATATTTCTATTGGATCTCCAGGCTCAATGGCAAAATCAAGTTTTTGAGGCCCTCTGGAATCCAATAAGGTCAGGACCAATCTCACCTCAGAGAGAATGATGTTCCAATATGGCAGATGCTACTGTACTGCAGAAAAAACTCTTCTCCTTGGTCTGTCAAATAAAACTCCTTAGCAGACGGGACTTGTAATATGCCTCTTGTGTCTCACCTGATGGGACAGATGGATGTAATGGGGAGAAGTGGTCCCTCAAATAACTTGGTCCCATAAGCAGTACCCTCAATTGAACTAGGAAGCAAACTGGCAACTAATGCAGCCTACAGAGAAGAGGTGTAAAATATGCTATTCCAGGGACACACACACAAATGCCCGCATGGCCCAACTGGGTTAGAAAGAACTAGAGGGCGGAATATATTCATAAAAAGACATGATTATAAGAATAAATTTCATATTATTGTATTATTTTGTTTTAAATTATCCATACCTATAGAAGTGAAAAATTCTCCTTTTATGCACCCCAGACAGGTCAACAGTAATAACATAATCCATTGTGCCATCTTCAATCAATGGAATATCTGGAGGAAAAAATAAATATAAAGAGAAAAACAAACTGAGAACATTTGAAAGAAATAAGCACAAACATCCATAGTAGTATTGCTCAGTATTATCAGATTGGAAAAATCCGTTACACTGGAATAAAAACTACCTTGCACAATACATCTGCAGTACAGCATTACATTGGAATGCATCATATGCTATGAATAATTGTTGTTTTACAGTAACTTTAATCTAAGTAAACATTATGCTGGATTCCATTCATGATAATTAGGGATTGCTTTAGTTCTCATCTTAAAATATTTCAGTAATACTGGCATATATTTTCATATCCTACAGCTGTTCACATTTTTTGACCGTAGATACGCCAAGAAAATGGGAGGAGAAAAACTAGAGGCCCATGTTCCCAGATGCCACAGAACCATTTGAATCTTCCCTATTGCACGTTCATAAACAACTCTACCACTGAGAATGAAAGGTACGATCATAAAATTGTTCAACTGTTTATAATCAAACTGTTCCTTATGTTTGTGCAACAGCTTGTCTGCACCCCATGCATTCAATTCCAGTGCGCTGCTATTATTTCAGCTTGCAAACACCAACAACGCAATTCTAAACATATATATCAACACCATAGAATTCAACAGAGCTTCTTTCCACATATGCATCAAATTGAAGTTTACATGTCTTAAAAAGACTTTCTGCTGCCTCATCTCCAGCTATATCTTTAACATGCAATCAGTCTAGGCAGACTGACCAAGAATGGCACATAGAAACAAAGCCTAGTCTACAGACTGGAGGCTGGGTGAAAAAAATATTTATTTAAACAAAGCAGTTTGTTTATGTTTAGATATACTTTGCTCTCTGTTCTTTTTCTGAGCCATTTTCTCCCTCTTAGGGATAACAAAGTTAACAACAAACACGTTTGAGAAATCCTATAATGAAGAATAGGTTTAGTCAAAGGTAAACATAATTTCTTAGTTCCTAATGACGCTTTTCCTGATTGATTGCTCCCATCATCACAATTTTTTGTTTTAACTAAATATATTAAATGCTGACAATTTTTCTACTGTCAATCAGGCGTATTTATTAACAATTTTGTACTCTGACGATTATTTTCTTATACAGTTGAATTTGTATATTTTCTGGTTTTTAATTTTCATTATTTTTAGTCTTGCAGATAAATGACATATTAGTTTTATAGAAGCAATCATGCTTTCATTTTTGACCCCTCGGCTTTGCAAATAATAAATATATATCCATTTATTTTAAGGGACGTACTCAGAAGCATTTATCCAGGCTATTTATGGCCTTTTTATAAGTATAATAAATCCATTTGTTTAACTAAGGATCACGACTGCCTCTAAGCTCAGCATATTTTCTTTTCCTAGTTTGGAGATCCACAGGCTTTCTTTTCTATCATTCTCAGAGACTTTTGGTAATAAATTAAAAGGTCTAAGTTTTTGTCTCAATCAGTGGTTCTCAAAGTGTGGTCTAGGGATCACTGAGAGTCCCTGGAACCCTCTCAGGGAGTCTATGAAATCAATTTCATCAGTTTAAATTTCTGATACAGTAAATATTGATAGATGCCATGTAAACCAAAGCTCTTTGGAATCCTCAACCATATTTAAGAATGTAAAGGAATCCTGAGACAAAAACGTTTGGGAACAATTGGTCTAAATGAGGTGAACTTATTTGCCCGGTCCTCGTATTCTGAGCTCCTTTAGTGAGAAATAGGACTAATAAAACAAATAATCCATCTTCTAAAGTAATTCACAAGTAACTTGAGAACCTTCTATAAGCGAGTGGCAAGTGCCATGAATGGGGCCTGCCAAGAGTAAAACCACAGGAAACGATAAAACAGAACAATGGAGCAAGCCAAAAGAACTGCAGGGGTGTGTATATTTGGACAGACTAAGCCATGACAGTCCCTCTGAAGTGCTTGTTCTCGTTTCCTGGAGACATCTACACACAGCTTGGCTAAGTGATTATGAAGAAATTTTCCATTTAAAAGAGCAACCTTCACCTCATCATATCCCTTCTTTCAGGATATTTGCCAAGGCAAAGAACATTGTTTACTTCATCCAACAGTATTTTTTTTTTTTTTGCCACTCTTGCCTTCACACAGTCTGTGCTATAAGAAAAAAAGCTTTTAGTAAGCACAGAAGATAGCTTTCATGTGAGAAAGAGGAGACACTTGGCCATGAAATTTTTAGTTGGCTTGTTTATTCTCCCACAAAACAAAACGACCAGTGTTTACAGCTTCTTGCATTCTGAAGCTTACTTGCAACAAATGTGAGCAGAAAAAAAACGAGAAACAGCATTCCTACTCACCCCACTGCCTTCTTCCTATACAGGCCAAACCCCTGAAATGGGATCATACTGTAACAGGACATGCAGGAAAATGAGGGTACTATAACAGCTAGCCTTCAGGGACAGAAGGGATTTCTCTCTTCAGACTTCATCATCCCATCCCATTTCAGCCCTGAGCTACAAATATTCTCCTTCATTGGTACCACATATGAGCATCAAACATCATCCCATCCCCCAAAATGTCTCTTTATCGTGCAGAATGGGAAAGAGTTCACCTGGTGTTGTTTTTTTCCATTTATTACACCAGTATTAAACACATAAAAGAGTTAAAGCTGGAATCACCAAAGGCCACTCTTGGGATCATCCATGCTAATTAAGGATAGCATTGTTTTCAAGGACTATGGAAAATTCTGTATCCTTTTGATATAATGTAAATTCTTGCCTATTGTTTACATCTCTCTCTAGCTCTCCAAGATACATAAACACATACTTTTGCCTACCTCTTATCTTGGGTTTTGTTTTGTTTTTTGCTAGTCAAATGTTATTAGAATTGCTTATATTTAATAAACAAACATCAAGCTATCTTTTGGGTCACTGCACTGAGTGGAAAATATCCTCTTTTTGATTTGGATAAGTGGATTTACAGGAATGTGCTTGGTACAAACTTAACTGGAAAATACCTCTAGTAATTTTCCAATAATAATAACAGCAATCAAATAAGACAGAAAATGCTAAGTTTCACTTTCACTGATCATTTACACATAATAAAAATTATTTTATCAAAGCAGCATAAATGAAGTTTGGTAAACAGGCCTGGAACAAAATGAAAAATGCCTATCTATAGATACTTCCATATCCATTTCTATAAATTCTATCTAGTAGAATTTAAAAGAAAATTTGCTAAATGAGTTAATACCTGTAATTTTCTAAGTGAGTGGCTATAAGTGACTGACTCACCTATTTAGTCAGTCAGTGAGTTAAAAAAATTGTCCAGCAGTCAAAAATCCCTCATATCCCTCCAAATTCAAGGCACTATTTAACACATGAAATATTACACACAGGTTGACCAGATAAATGAAATAAACATCATATTCTAAAAAGCTGCATCAGATCATTTGGTCCATTTGATGTTTTATGTCTGTTGTTATACTTTTGATAGTTTAAAGACACCTAGGTTTTTTCAGTTTCAGAGAAATGCAAGAGAATCATATTTCAGAGGAACGTTTAGCCATTTCCCAAAGACTACTGAGCAAAGGAAACCATGCAGACACAATTCCTTTACCTCGCAGCACTTGATCTTTTAGTCAACCTCTAGAAATATGTTATCTACCAAAACCAGTTTGTCTTGCTTGTTCAGATTCAGCATTGTTCACAAATTAGCCCTTCACATAGCATTATCCAATCCCGAGAGAAAGAGTATTTTTGTAGTTCTCCCCAAAATACTGACAATTACACAAGCAAATTGTCAAAGACTTCATTGTGAGATATGAGTAAATTACAGCTCCCATCCCCAGCAAAACTGCTTTAAATTCAACAGTAGAGAGAGACAAAAAAATAATAATAATAAACATTGACTATTTACCTCAGGTCTAAAAAACACCTCCTGAACAGCTACTGATTTATTTTATTTACCAAACTTATATGCCACCCACTTGGCAGAGTGAATCTAGGCAGCTTACAAACATTGCAGATGGCATGTCCTGAAAACTTCTGATTTCTCATTGTTTATGATACAGCGGGTGTTTTCTGCTGAGTAAGTAGAGGCTACTGCAGAATCTGTATATGGAAAAGGTAGATAGTAGGGCTGACTAATGCTTTGCATTTGCTTCAAACGAGTGGGTAGGAGCATAAACTGGGCATCTGTCCATAACTCATTAAAGCAGAGATATATTTTCCCACATGATTAATTCTGCAATCATAGAGGCAAGTTATACATGCTGTGTTTACATTTCCATGTATTCTGAAATAGCTTTTCCATGTCAAATGCAAAGTCCCATAATAACCAGCTTGCAATTATGAGTACATATGAAATTTGGTGATAGAGTTCAGGCAAAATTTAAGGACGAAGTTTCTAGTAAATGTTCACTTTAACTAAGCAGTATGTAGCTGGCTAATGTGAGAACTGATCAGGAAGCACAAAGAATTAAGATTAAGATTAAGAAACATAAGTAAAGCTTGAATGTACAGGAATGCCCATTTCTGATCTCCAATATTTTTAGCATATTTACATGTTTGACTAAAATAACCTAACATATATTTGCAATAAATGCAACTGTGTAACGGTGCTTGAAGAAAAAGTCAAAGAACCGAAACAAGAAGTCATCATACTGTAACTCATAAAAGAGAGTGAAGATGTATCACATCAAATTAAGCCTTTAGTTGGTAGAGGAAAACAACTATGCATTAGCAATCAAATGAAGCAAAGGAATAAATTCAGTGGTGTTGAATATGCAGTCTTTTTTTTGGGGGGGGGGATTCCCAATGCAAGTGCTGTCCACACATACATATGTGTGCTGTCATAAAAAGCCTTAGAGGTATGAAAACCAAGTTTTCAGAAAATAAAATTGTTTTAACACCAATGAGCCTTGCGGTACATTCTTTGAATGCTTCACAGAACCCTAGTCTGCATTTATGAGGGTTTGTCTCTGATTGTGTCTGATGCCCTGTGCAGAATACTGATTCAGAGTAAGCATCTGAAAGAGAATCTTGGTTTGAGAATGGTGCTAGAGCAGGGGTCCCCAACCCCTGGTCCGTGGATCAGTCCGTGAGCCGCAGTATACCAGCAACCGGTCCACAAAAACAAAGAAAGCCCCATCTGTGGGATGCAGGCCGTACCCAAAACCACACACCCCAGTCTGCGGAAAAACCTCTCTCCATGTAACCGGTCTCTGGTGCCCAAAAGGTTGGAGGCCTCTGTGCTAGGGCATCAGAAAAACAAATAGGGTTTTAACTTTCAGATGGATTTCAGATAGACTATGGCATCAAAGCTAAAGAAAGTACTAATAGCATCATATAAGCTTCTTTCCCTTATTGCCAATTTATTCTGCATTTATTCTTGTAGTTAATATTTTGATCTGAAACAAAGGCACTCCCTGCCAAATGTGGAATTATCTTAATTTCAGTTAACCAATGACTTTTTCAGCCTGTTTTATTTCTTAAAGTCTGCTTTGGAGCAGGCTAGGAAAACCTCTGAAACAATACAGGAAACACTGAAAGGGAAATACATGAAAATTACTTCCTTTTTCTGCAGAAACTTCCGAGTTTGATATTAGTGCTGTCCTTTGATTTGAAGAAATCTAGTTAGGATACAAACCATTAATTTACATTTTATTTATCGATTGATTGTACAAATTTATACCCTGCCCTTCTCACTATCTGAGTGGTTTACAATAAAAATACCATAAAATTCTTACAGAAATAGACAAAGTTAAAAAAACATACAGAGACCTCAAGCCACCAACCATCTCCAGGATGGTATATCACTGTTGGATCCCATGCTAGTTGACAGAACCAGGCCTTAACACTCTCCTGGAAGGCCAGAAGAGGGGGGGGTCGGCCTCACCTTAGGGGGCAAGGTGTCCCATAGGGTGAGGGCAATGAGAGAGAAGGCTCTCCTCCTAGACCCCACCAGTCAAAATTCTTTAGCTGACAGGATCCATAACATGCCCTTCCTGCCAAACTGAGTCACACAGGTGAATGTAATAGGGACGTGACAGCTCCTCAGCTAACCTGGGCCTATGCCATGAAGGACTTTGAGGTCATAAGCAATATCCTGAATTGGACCTGGAAGCAAATCAGCACCCAATGCAGTTCATGCAGCAAAGGTATTACATGTGTGCATCCCTAGGACTGAATGGACAACTACATTTTGTGCCAGCAGCTGCTTCCGGATACTTTTCAAGGATAGTTCCATGTAGAGAGCATTGCAATAGTCCATATAGTAGATGACCAGGGCATATGTGACTGAAAGAAGGGCTTCCCAATCCAGGAAAGGACACAACTAGTACAAACACAAGTTGAGCATAGGCCCTCTTAGTCACGACTGCCACCTGCTCCTCAAGCAGGAGGTGTGACTCCAGGAGGAGCCCCAGACTACACATGGGGTCCGTCTGGGGCAATACAATTCCAACCAAGACAAGAGATGATAGCTCCAGATACAGAACAGTCCTCCACCCTCAGCCACTACATCTTACTAGTAAGTTAAAGTGGAAGCAAATGTATTCCCTCTTTCTCAAGCTAGTTGCGCAGGTGAAAAACAGGTAGCTTTCCAGAAGCTGTTGAAGAATGATTCAGCACTGGTCATATTAACTACAACTGCTAAGAATTGGAGATACACAGAGGCCCATGGGTTCCTCATTTCTGATACAACATTTCATTTAGTCTCTACCTTCATACTGACAAAGAGAAAAAGTCAGAATCACAACTCTATGCCTGCCACATGAAAAGAAATAATTTTAACATTCTGACTGCATGTTGCACCGAAGGAACTTATCACACACTATTAGCTAGAAAATAATGCACATTTCTTGATGGCAATTTCTCAAAAGGAGGAGTTTAAGAAGCTGTAAGTTTCTCAAATCTTAACTGTGGAATCATAAAACATCCTGAAAGTTCATATGCTCTCCATATGTCTCTGTTTATTCAAGTTCACCTGTGACTTGAGATTCAAGGACAAAGTGCACACAAAGACACTGAAACCCTAGGATACTTAACAGTTTAATCCACAAATAGCACCTTTTTCCAAATTGAGGGGAAATGCTCTGTATTTAAGAAGTTTTCTGCTGACCATGTTCCAGAAAGTGGACAGAGCCAAAACAAAAAAAAAATGATTTTGTAAACATAAATATAATTAATGTGCTTCATCCTGATATTTTAACACTTTTCCCTTTCTAACATATTAAAAATTATCATTTTACCACTGAATCCATCCCAAACACATTACAGAGACTACTTGCAACTCTGACCCACAGCTTGTGTCCCAATTAAATTCCCCTCCCAAAAGGAAAAGAAACTGGCAGTCTTTGTCTATTAATGCCATTATATAAGTCTAACGTGATTTGAAGTCTCTACTTCATCTTAGGCATAAGGAACATAGTTTGAACCAAATGAATCAGACTTTACAAT
Source organism: Protobothrops mucrosquamatus (assembly GCF_001527695.2). NCBI lineage: Eukaryota > Metazoa > Chordata > Lepidosauria > Squamata > Viperidae > Protobothrops > Protobothrops mucrosquamatus. The sequence continues at coordinate 117,793 of NW_015387023.1, forward strand.
TAGAAGTGAAAAGTCTTCTGCTAATGGCAAATTCAGGGTGACTAATATAAAACATGAGCCCTGACTTTAACAAATAATATAAAAAGCAGTCTTAAAATAATATCTGGATAGATTTTCCTGGAATCTGCCCTTGTTATTCTCTAATAAGAACCAAGTGAGTGATAGTCTTGAAGCCTGAAATCTATAACTCATTCTACATCAGGCAACGAAAGTTAAACTCATCCTGTTCAATGGTGGCAGAACATTTCCTACATTACATTTAGGAGCAAGGATGAACTTACTTTGACTACAGGATATTAAAGCAAGCTGGAGTGGGAATTCAAGTAACCTACACATGACTACCATGGTTGACACTGGTGATGGGTGACACTTGGGGATTAAGGATAGGGATATATTTAAGGATGTTTTTGTTGCATTCACAATCATTTTGCTGTAATTTTTTTCATTGTCTGTCAAACAAATCCATGCAAATTGTTTTGGCAGGTTACTACTGGTGAAATCTGTGCTTAAATGGAAGAAATACAGAAGAACGTTGAAATAATAAAAATTGCACTCAAATGCTTCCTTAACCACTTCCATTCCCCTTCTAAAAGAGAAGGGTCCAACCTCAGTGCCATACTTTCAGATGCTGTTCTTTAGCAGTCAAAACTGGCACACGCATTCCCTCCTCCACTGGGTGATAACGCCTGGAGAAAGTTACTATTTTAAGAACAGCACACAAGATTCACTTGAATGCAGAAAAATCTTGATTGGGTAAAAAGAACCTTTACAAAGGGTAGCAATATTTTTCCTTATAATTTATCTTATTGCATCAATGTCCAAATAACATTCCAAAGTTTTAAAAGATTTTAGTAATTACAGTATGATACAAATCTTGCTTTTCCATAAACACTACCCCATTGTCAATAGAGAAACAAAAAGACCCAGATAGAAGGAACGCAGCTGGAAAGCAGCAGAAAAATATCTGTTTCTCGTGTTTTCCATCAAAATGGAAAAAAGCAGGGTAAGAATTCTACATAAAACCCAGAGTATTGATGTAAAATTGCCAAGGATTTTGGAACAATAGAAAGAACGTTTTCTTCTGTTTCTTTTTTCCACAAAAAGCAAGAAAATGGGCAGAGAGACAATAAAATGTAAGTGTATTTAATTTATAACACCATTGACAGATGTAAGCTTTGTTATGAATTTACTTTAAAATATTTTCGAAATAGAAACTCAAGCTGTAGACTATTTTTTGTGCCTGTTATATGTTATTTTTGCCTGCTGATAAGAAACAAACAGGTAAAAGAGACAGCACTAAAAATGTGCCATCATCATTATACCAAAGCAAAGAAAGGTATTTACTTTCAATATTGTCCAAAAAGGAAACACTAATAAAAAAGTGAAGGAATATATAGTATATTTGGTCACATGAAATGAATAAAACAACATTTTTTTTGCATTTGAAGTACTGTAACTACCAGCCATTTCTACTTGTATAATCAATCTTGTTATCATTTTCACAGATTTCTGGATACTAATTTGTGATTCTTTGCCTTTTCACATGCTAGCCTGCTTCATGATTTAATGAATGTCACATTTCTATTTTGCAATTGCTCTAATTACTTTCTAACTTAGGTGTCAACAGAAGATTGATTTAAAATGGCAAAGCTCTTACAGCAAATCAAACTTTTTTTTCATATACGATCAATGTTACCCACGTTATAACTATCCAAGCTTACGTTCTCAATATATTTGTTGCCAGTCACTCAAGCACCTTAAATCTGAGGTTTATTTTCTCCCCATTCAGCAAATCAAGCTCTTGAAAAAAGATATTGAGATTTATCTCTAACTTTAACCTATTTTTATTTAACTGACCTAATCTGAAACATAGCAATGTTTCCCATTGCATTTAAATATACAGCTATGCATAACCAGTACAATCATTCCTATTAAATGATTAAATGCCAGGCCCAAAATCACAGATGACACATAATACTGGTTTCAGGGGTATAGTCAATATTGACTCTGTGATGAAGTGTCTGCTATATAAACAATTTCAGGTAATGTGAGTCTAGAGGCCTTGCTCTAAGTTTTTTTAAATCAAAGCAGCAAGTAAGAAACAACTTCATTCAGAAACCACACTCTTGCTCATGAATTCTTTATTTTATTCTTCCATTTATACCAGTTTTTTGTTTCGTACAAAGCCCCAAACCATAAAATAAAAAATGTGGCTGCTGGGCAGCTCCAGTGGGAAATAATCTAACACTGGCTGCTTAGAAGGAAGCTCTGCTGAATTCAGTTAAGATTTACTCCTATATAAATTACACATAGAATTGTAAACTAAAAGACATTTCAATGGAACGTGCAGTGACTAGCTTAAAAGATACTGTAACTCCTTATGAGTAATTAAACTGAGAAAAGATAACACAAAGTATAATTGATATCGCATGATATTGTTGTAAACTGAAGAAAAGAAAAGCTATAATAAAAGCATTCTGAAAATCTAAAACATTGTGAAATTAATCTTTGGGAGCCTCAAAGAACAAACTGATTCTTTTAAACCAATTTCAGGGCCACATCTGAAAGTATTGCTCAGCACTGAATATTATATCATCAGCACAAAGAATTAACAGTTTTCTAAAACTGAAGCTGCAGTTTCAGAGTAAATTCACATACAAACAAATGCAGAATATCACACTTTGCAGATTTATCCATCGAGGGGAATGGTATTGATGCAGTGTAACTGTATGTAATAATAATAATAATAATAATAATAATAATAATAATAATAATAATAATAATAATAATAATAATAATAATAATAATAGTAATAGTAATAATAATAATAAAGTTGGAAGGGACCTTGGAGGTCATCAAGTCCAACCCCTGCTATGTAATCCTAAAGATTATAGTACTTTAAAACAATCTACAGCTGCCTCACAATAATTTCTACTACAATATTTTCTTCAGCTGACCAATGGAATAACATCAAGGATGTCACTAAAGAATGTACAAGCCTCCATCCCCAATCTTAGTTCAGATTATGTATATTTAACTCATGATTTCAAAACAAAATCCAAGTAGATTTTATGAGAAGGGGCAGCAAAACTGTCAAGATGTTGTCTTCTTTGTTGCAGACTTTAAATGGAAAGAACAGCATTTTGAGCTGATGCTACAGCAGTCAAACCATGCCATAGTTCAGGATTAGGAGATAGACGAAGCAAGAGCCTGTACTGTAGTTTTTTAAAGTGCAATTTTAGATGCACAACTGGCAAGCAAAAAAGAAGTCAGTTTAAAAGCCAAAAGCAACTAACAATGTGAGACCAGACAGGTCCCTAGCTCTTTCTCTCTCCCTTCCTTCCTTCCTTCCTTCCCATCCATCCATCCATCCATCCATCCATCCATCCATCCATCTATCATCAGAAGGCACAGGCTTTTCCCAAAGTCTTTAGAATTCAGAAGCTTTTACAGCATACCCACAGTTCTTGCTAAAACCAAATATCTGTTCTAATCTCTTAAGCCAAGAGCCTTACTAAATGTTTCTCTTTCCCCTAAGATAACTGTTTTCCAGCTGGCGTCTTGCTCCAGAATTGCACACTGCATCTATAAACATTACACTCATCCCTTCCACATGCCTGCATCACCACCTCCCATGCCAAAAGTTTAATGCACATCTGCAAATAATTAAACAACTAAATGTTAAACAAACATTTAATCTTTTTATGCTTTAAAATTTTAGGGTATGTGGTGGCTCAGATGCCTTTTTGAATACAGTGGAACCATATACCAATAATCTTATGAGTTTATCTTAATAAAGTTAGTAACTTTGTGACTTCTTGGCTGTGCAGCTTTAAAAATACTAACATTGGATTAGTCCTGAAAGACATTTTAGAGCTGCAATGAGTTTTTGTTCTGATGACTTTAAATTTGGTTATTCTATCTTTCTCTTACTCCAAGAGAAAAACTCCAAGGTAAATATATGAAGAGATCTTATCTATTCAAACTCCAAGCATGAAAAGGAAGCTAGGTTGTATTCTCCATCTAGAGCTAGCCAAAACTTTGGAGAAGCAGACATGTAATTGCACTTGTTCATCCAAGTACAGCGTTAATATGCAATATTCTATCAGATATGTCTATAAATAACTTTGGGATAGAAGATTTTCAAGAAAATCAAATTGAAAATCTTTCTGTAAAATCCCAGCTGTAAAAACTTTGCAAAGAAGTCTTAGCTGAAATAAGTCTGCTTTGAATCTTTTCCTGAACATCCAGAAACTTATAATTAAATATCAAAAAAAATTATCTTCTCCCTCTAGATTATTAACAGCAAACAAGCTAAAACAGAGGGGGGGGGAAGAATGACTAAAAAAAAGGATAATTTCCATTTGAATTTCTGTGCATCAGTATCAAATACAAAAATGGCATTCTTGTCACAAAGAAGAATGCCATAATTACTTAGACTCTTAGAAAGTCTTGACAGTAATAATCAAAATTGGCTTCAGTTTCTAACATTATACTAAGCAAAATACATGGTAACAGGAAAAATAATAACATGAAAAACTCCAGTTGGATTTTTGTATTCAGTTAGAAGTAACAGTTTTGATGAATTGGGGTAAAAAAGGGAAACAGATTTGAAATCAGAAGGAATAAACAAAATAAAGAGGAAGAAATATGCTTTGGATATTTGCATATTTGCTTACTCATTAGTTGTTTTGTTAAAGCAGAACCTTTATGTCAGAGTTTGAATCTGTCTGTAATGTAAACTTACATTATATTTCAACTAATTATTGTCTATCAAATCATATTTTACTAAACACATTTCATTAAAAAAAAGTTCTAGTCCTGCCTTAGGCATAAAGCCAGCTGGGTTATTTTGGTCAATCTCTCTCAGTCCTGGGAAGGAGGCAATAACAAATTTTGAAAAACTTTACCAAGAAAATTGCAGGAACTAGTCCATGCAGTCACCAGGAATCAACACTGAATTAAAGGCATATATACATACACATAAATTCTTTGAATTCCACCCACTGACGGAAGTTCCATAAACAAATAAATTTTACAAAAATAGTTTTTCTTAATAAATAATGTTGCTTGCTTTGGAGCTGACACTGTTGATTTTTAAATCCTGACTTCATATGCTTTTGGAATGTAGAGGTCCTAGAAGACAGGCAAAGGATAAATCTGACAGTGAAATATGCCATCTGGATAATATTCTAATTCATGGACCTCCAAAAGATGGTCATAAAAGGGATACAGAATGTGGTATCTTGTGGTAGAGTGAAACTGTCTCTCCCCCAAATATCATTAAAGCCATTATCTTGCATGCAACCTATCTCTTCATACCCAACTTTTAAGTCCTAGAAATTTATTGACAGCTTAGTCTCGGCTCCGTACTGACGTGCAATATCAGGTTGTAAATTGTTTGTATGGAGTTATGTAATGTAACGAAGTCCTAAAATGGATCTCAAATCTTCATATTCACAAACCAAAACTCTGTTGCATACAACAAGTTAAACCATGGTTCACTGAATAAACCATAGTTGGCTGCACACACATTAAGCCAGAATCATATCTTACTTGGGAGAGCCCAATTCAACAAGACACTCTTCTCTGAAGCACTTCAGAACGGGAAAGTGGAAAAGGACATACGCCTCATTGTGATTGCCAGGATTTCTGGCTTTCCATTCCCCCTCTAACTTCACTTTTGACATTACCCCACAAGAACTAAAGAGACATTATGTATATACTTAGAATAACCTTTAACTCTGCTCAACATAGGGCAGATTAAACATAATGAATAAACAAAGCCATGGAAGGAAAAAGCTTGTGTATTGCTACCGCACCAGGGCCCTCTCTAGTCTCCTACTTTGTCAAGACAAGTTGACAGAGGAAAACCACCATTAAAGAGGAAACCACTGCCCTGCTGAATTCCCCTCTCTTTCCCTAAGGCGGAGCTGATAAATCTGCGGCCTTCGCTGTTTGCTTAGTTAGATTAGGAAGGGCAAGATCGTTTGGCTGCCTGCCTGCCTCCCTGCTGGAAGTTCCTTCACAAATTGGGAGATTAAATAGGACCATTTCTTTTCTCTCCTTCCGATTAGGGTTGCCAGGTCTGCTTCCAAAAAATAGCAGACAAGCAGGGGGGGGGGTTAAGTAGTAAAAAAAGTAGACTGTACAGCTTTAGATTACGTACCACTTCATCATAAAGCTTTTGAATAAAAAAATGTCCACTATTTTGTGAAAAAAAATAGTGAACATAATGTGAAAAAAGTGGACTGTCCACTCAAATAGTGGACACCTGGCAACCCAGATTACCATTTGCTGCTTGGGCTCCAACTTCAAGGCCCTCCTGAAACTTGGCTCTCCCCCCCCCCCGCCCCCCCATCACCTTCTGTGATGTAGCAAATCGAAAATCTCAAGTCTACGTGCCGATACACACGACTACCCAGCGAGAAACCCTTCTTTGAAGCGCAGTATGGGTCGCGGCGGATTGCCATTCCACCCCGAGTCATCCCCCCCCTCAGGAAAGCGGAGAGGAAGAGGAGCAAGCAAACCACCATCCCTCGGCCAGGCTCTTGAGGGCGGTAGTACTCAGCTTGCCCCTGCGCGGTTCGAGGCTAAGCTTTTCCAAACTTTGGACCTCGGCCGCCCAGTCCATCAACCTTTCCCGGCCGGGGCTCTTCCAGAAATAGCTTTCTTACACCCGACGCCTTCTTCTTCTCCTTCGCCGGTTCCCCCTCCCCGACATCACCCGGGGAGCGTCTCCAAGCGTTACCTGCAGAAACCACCGCGCTCGCTCTCTGGCTTGCTCGCTGGCCTGTACCTGAAAACAAGTTAAACAGGAGTTTTTTTTTATTATGGCGGTGGAAACCTTCCAGGCTGCAGCTGGGCTCGGCGATGAAGTCATCGCCAGCCCCGCCGCTCCGCCTAACGAGGTCTAACGCGCCGCAGTTCGCAGCTTGCGGGTTTCGCCGGCGCGCGTTCCCATCACCTGCCATGCAGGGGTTGCAGGAGCCATGCGGGGAATGGTGGCCTTGGCGGCAATCCTAGACTTGCCCGGGCGCAAGTCTCCCCCCCCCCCCGCTTTGGTCGGGGAGGGTGTGTGTGTCTTGCCGCTCGGCGGGGATGTTGTATAGGATTGCGCGGTAAAGGGCAAGGGAGTGGGGGGGGGGAGGAGGAAGAGGGCGCACGTCCCAGTTCAGCGGGTGGCGGGTAATTGGGAGCCAGGAGAGCGGTGGGGCAAGCAGCAGGCGGGCAGAGCTGGGGAAGCGTGGGAGCGGCACAGCTCCCGGGATGGCAGAGGCTAAGGCGCGCCAAACGCTGGTCTGGCGCTACGACGGTCGCGAGAGCAAAGCAACGTACAAGGCGTCCCACAGGTGAACCCTGATCCTGGCCCGCCCGGGAAGAAGCGGCGTCGGCGCGGCTCGCCTAAGAACAAGCAACGCGACTCCGCGCTTTCTAGAACAGCCCTAGCACTTCTGGTCCCGCCCTCCCTTTGCTGATGCACTTGGCGTTCTGCGCTCCTATTGAGCGGTTGCCACGTCGGAAGCCCCTCCTTCTCCCCCCCCCTCCACCCGCGCTTCTGGCACAAACCTAAGGAAAGGCTCAGGCGATACCGTAATGCTTGCAAGAGCGGCACCCTAGACTTTCGAAGCAGCTGAGCCGGCTGGGAGCTTGTTTTCGCCATCCCGCCTCGTCTTGCTGCAGCAACCAATTTACACGTTTGCTTTTCAACATGATGGTTCATACCTAAGAAACTCTATCGGCAAGAGTTTTCCGCAGAAGAAATGGCGACCATTGGAAGTCTGCGGAATATGGCTATGAGTCTGGGTTCAATGTAAGGTCCTAATTTAAGCATGGCTTATTGAATGAGGTCTTGTTCACATCAGTCACTTAGTCCTAAGTCAGCGGTTCTCAACCTATGGGTCGTGACCCCATTTGGGGTCGATCGACCATTTCACAGGGGTCGCCAAGCAAGGCTGTCCGCCATTTTTTTTGTCCACCATTTTTTTCCCCTTTTCCGGCGGGTGCCTTATCTCCCTTGGGCTGGGCCAGCTGGTGGTCGGCCTGCTCTGTCTCTGCCGCTTGCCAGCTACGCCTCAGGGGGCGGAACCACACATGCGCTGCGCTCCCGGGCAGGGAAAGTCCTCGACTTATGACCTGTTGGGTAGTCCTCGACCTATGACCGGTTTATTCCTCGACTTACGACCGGTTTAGTCCTCGACTTACAACCGGTTTAGTCCTCGACTTACGACTGGTTTAGTCCTCGACTTACGACCGGTTGGGGGTCACGGCATTAAAAAGGTTGAGAACCACTGTCCTAAGTGATGTTCCTCGACCTTGGCGGCTTGAAGACATGTGGACTTCAACTCCCAGAATTCCCCAGCCAGCATGCTAGAAGTTGAAGTCCACACAGCTTCTAGCTGCCAAGATTGAGGAACACTGGTCTAAAACCAAGGCTGGGTTCATCTGTCATGTTAAGCCATAATGTGATTCAGTTCTCTTGCAATGTATGTAGCGAGCCACTGTTTTTGTTTTTTAAAAAATAATTTTTATTATCGAGGTTTTCAACAAAATAAAAACAACAACTTTTAAACTGAATGTATGAAGAATAAAGAAAAACAGTAAGGGAAGAGTCAAAAGAAGTTGAAAAGAAAGACAAAGAAACAAAAAGAAAAGCTTACAGAAAAGTGATTTGGATCTTCTTAACAGTAGCTTTGAATGCATTTTTTTTATTTTCTCTAAGGTTACATCATAACTTTCTTTTTTCCATAATCTACCGTTTCTAATCAAGTCCAAAAATCACAAAATCATTTTTTCTCTTTTTTCAGCAAAAGTTCATAACGGTTTTCTAGTCATTAATAAATGTAGAAGTTGAGCTTTCTCTAAGCGAAAAAATCCACTGATTTTGAACTGAAAGGTAAAATATCTTCTAAAATAGTCACATCAAACTCTGTTCTTATGGCTTCAAAACAACTCTTCCATTTTGATATGTACATGCTACCGTGTTAGTAATGGAGATGGTAAAACCTGAAAGTGGTACATCACTTTTCCTGTGCAAAATATTTTCAGAGAAATGAAAGGAAAAAGAATCCCAAATGTTTAAACTGTAGAATTGCAGTTTATATCTCAGGTCAGAAATGACACATGGAAAAAATACATTCTTCTTCTTGATATATTGGGTAGATATCAAGGGATCATTATGGCTTGGAGAAATATCATAAGATTTTTATTCTTTCTGCCTTACCAGAATAAAAAATAAGACACATACAAATGGTTTATTGTCCCAGCCCAGAGATTCATGGTATATTCCTGCAGCAATTATTTATGATATTTGTTTTTCCCATAGCTTAATGGGTGTTAACTTTGGTTCTTTCAGTCTAAGATAGAACTGTACAAATATTTGTTGTTATAATTAAAATTTCTGCCCTGAGAAACTCTGAGTCTCTAACTCTAGGGTGGAAGTCAGACAAAAAACAAAACATATATTATCTCATAACTCAAAATCCACAATTGGAGACTTGGTCAGGTGTGGGATGCAAGCATATAAGGCAGAGTTCATATCACTGCATCACATGCTTTGTCATGTGGGCTGGATGGCTGTGGTATGTGCTGTGGGCATTCAGCATTCCCAAAGCTGCCTCAGCTGGGAACACTTTGGGCAGCCCTGGGAAAGAAATCTGAGAAGATTCTCTTCCTGGGTAGCTTGAAGCAATTTGCTGCCACCCAAATTATTTTATGACGGTGAATTTGTATTTGCTTTAACAAACTGAATCCTTTATGACCCTGAATGTAACAGTGAAATCCACTCACTGCACACGCTTAGTGAGCTGAACATGAAGAACTGGAGGCCACAGAACAGAGTAGTTAATGCTATGGTCTTTCCAGTCATAGTGTACTTTTGTGAAAGTTGGTCATTGAGAAAAAGTGATGGATAAGAGACAGAAAAAAATAAATTATAGATCAGATAGCTACTGAGTACCATGGACTGCCAAAAGACCCAAGTGATCAATCCATGAGCAAATAAAGAATGAATGACTCTTTCCTTCCTTCCTTCCTTCCTTCCTTCCTTCCTTCCTTCCTTCCTTCCTTCCTTCCTTCCTTCCTTCCTTCCTTCCTTCCTTCCTTCCTTCCATAGTTGCCCAACTCACACGCAGTGACTCTGGGCAGCATCAATGTTAAAAATCCACAGTTAAAAATCATGGACTTGCATAAAAGCAACAAGGTGGAGGCCATTCTTATTTCTGTGGGAATGATGTTCCAAAGGGAGGAAGCCACCAAAGAGAAGACCCTTTCCCTAGATCCAACCAGATGTACTTGATAGTGGGGACCTACAACATGCCCTGCCTTCCTGCTCTGGTAAGCCATACTGTATAGATGTGGTTAGGAAGAGCTGATCCTTCAAATCACCTGGCCCCAAGACAGAGAGGGCTTAAAAGATGATAACCAGCACTTTGAATAGCACCGTGAAGCAAATCAGCAACCAGTGCAGCTCCTGCAAAAGAGGTGATGCATGTGCATGTTTGGACTTGCACAAAATTATGTGGCTCTATGCATTTTGAGCTGAATAGATGCCAATGGAAGCTTCTGGATGTTCTTCAAGGGCTGCTCCATGCAGAGCACATTACAATAGTTCACATGGGAGACAGCAGGAAATGGGGTGACTATGAGAAGGACTGTTGGTCCAGGAATGGGCATAACTGGCATATAACATGCAGTTGTGCAAAGGCCCTCCTGATCACGACTGCCACCTGCTCCTTGAGCAGGAGTTGCAAGTCCAGGAGAATCCCCAGATTATGCACTGGATTTGTCTGGGGGTTTCCTGGACACAACTCTCAAACCTCATCTGCAACCAAAGATGGTAATTCTCCAAGAATCAAGGCGCTCCAGACACAAACCACTTCATCTTGCCAGGGTTCAGTTTTCACCAATTGCTACCCATCCAAACCTCAACAGCCTCCAGGCAGCAAGAAAAGGCAGTCACAGCATTGCTTAATTCACTATGGGAAGATATCTCATCCCATTGTGACAGATGGTCACTTCTAGTGGTTTTATGTAGATATTAAAACAGGAGTGGAGAAAGCACCAACTCTTGACGGACCTTGCAAAGCATGGGCCAAAGGTCAATCTTTTGTTCCAATCAACACCAACTGGAAATGGCCTCAAAGAAAGAAAAAAAAACCCAGGATAACACAGTGCCCCTCCACTTCCAGTCCCCCAACCTATTCCAGAAGTTACCATGGTCTTTGGTATTGAAAGCCACTGAAGACTCAAGTAGAGCAAGGATGGATGCACTACCCGTATCCCTCACCCACCAGAGATCATTAAAAAAAATGCAACCAATGCTATTTAAGTCCCATATCTAAATCCCAGATAATTCATTTCCCCTAGGATTGTCTGGAGCTGCAGTGCAACCATCTTCGCAACCACCTTTTCCAGGAAGGGAAGTTTGGAGATAGGACAAAAACTGTCCACAGGGGTGGTATCTAGTGATGGTTTCTTAAAAAGGGGATGAACCACAGCATCCCTTAAAGGACTAGGGCACAATCCTCTCCTCCTGAGATGTATAACCACCACCCATACGTACCTACACGTCACCTCCCAAGAAGTTTTATTAGCCAGGAAGGACAGATGTCTAAAACACAGGTGGCTGAGCTCATGTTCTCTAGGGTCCTGTTCATTTCTTCAGAAGCAACAAGGTCTATCCATACCCAGATAAGTGGGCAAACACCTACCCTGGGCATCTTCATTGGACCAATGTCCACACCAACATCCAACTGGGAACAAAACTGACTGACTTTACCTGCCTAAAAATCAGCAAATTCTCCATGTCCTCCCTCCCTGGAAGGTATTAGATCAACCTGAAGAGGGCTATTGGGCAATTATCTGCAAAGGCAATTTGTGATGAGAAGTATTTCTGTTTCACCACACAAATTACCATGAGGTAGGCTTTAATAGAGCTCTGACCCAAGTTTGGTTGAGTTCATTCTTCATCTTCTACTAGCAGTGCTTTAGATGTCACTTGATCTGTTTCCTCACTCTCAGTGCCTCTCATATCACAAGGCCTAACGAGATCACTTGCATGCAATCCTGCTTAAACCTATGCCAGGTGGTGACTAGAGTCTCTGAAAATCTATGTAGCAGATCTTCAGTTATAACCCACAGCTCCCTCTGAAACCCTCCAGGATCCATCAGTCACTGAGGGTGGATTGATCGAACATGTCCTGACTCCCTGCAGAGGAGTGCAATCCTAGAGATGCTCATAACTAGCAATTGTGATGAGACCATGACAAAGGGACCAGTCAACCAATTCCAGATCACAAAAGCACCACTCAGACAAGAACACCAAATTAGGTAGGTGGTCACTATTTCTAGTTGGGCCCTGGATGACTTGGGAGAGATCCATAAAAGTCATGGTTTCCATGAAGTCCCAAGCTACCTTCAACCCATTCCCAGGGAAGGCAGAATTAAGTTCCTCAGACCATAAGCCTGGGAAACTCCTCTACCAACCCTGCAGTATGGTCCAGGAGCTTGGGTAGGGAGACTGCTACACAGGAGGGAGGTTGGTACAATAGCAGCAGTTCCAACAGGACCCTAGAAATCACCCTAAGAAAAAGGCTCTTACACCGGGCACTTACAGAGCGATGCCCCAGGTAGAAACCAGCAATTCTGGTCACACCACCTCCCCCATCCTATAGTGCAGTGGTTCTCAACCTGTGGGTCGGGACCCCATTTGGGGTCGATCGACCATTTCACGGGGGTCGCCAAGCAAGGCTGTCCGCCATTTTTTTTGTCCGCCATTTTTTTTGTCCGCCATTTTTTCCCCCCTTTTGCAGCGGGTGCCTTACCTCCCTTGGGCTGGGCCAGCTGGTGGTCGGCCTGCTCCGTCTCTGCCGCTTGCCAGCTACGCCTCGGCCGGCACAGGGGGCGGAACCACGCATGCGCGGCGCTCCTGGGCAGGGAAAGTCCTCGACTTACGACCGGTTGGGTAGTCCTCGACTTACGACCGGTTTAGTCCTTGACTTACGACCGGTTTAGTCCTCGACTTACGACCGGTTGGGGTCGCGGCATTAAAAAGGTTGAGAACCACTGCTATAGTGTAAGCTGATGCCACACTCTATACCTGGCTGGGCACATTTGTGAGAGATGGACTCCTCCTTCTGGCCCCAGCCAGGTCTTGGTAATGCATGTCTGATCAGCCTTTTCCACAATTATCAAGTGAGCAAAAAGGGAAGCCTTATTACAGGCTTATCTGTCATTTAAAGGCAGCAGCCTAAAACTCAGGCAACTGTTAATCTGCTGACCAGGTAAATAATGGGTTGATGGGAGCCAGAATGCGAATTCAGTATAAGGCATAAGGGTTGCGTTCCCCAAGAGCAGCCCACACCATGTCTCCTGTGATTATATCTCCCTACATCAGGCACCACTGAGATACTATTATCTGCCCTATTTGCCCCACCAAAACTTCCATCCTGCACCTTTAGGTGATGATCAGCGAGCCAAAGCTCACATATGTTGGCTGTATGATGACAGCAGATGGTAAATTGGAAAACATTGCTACATTTTCCAAAGTTGTAAGGAATAGAAAAAGGGGAAATAACAGATAGGGTGAATGGATGGGATCAAAACATTACTGTATTAGAATATCCTTGGAACAGCTTGCTACTGGAGACATGCTGAGATGATGAAAAATTGTCCATGCGGTTGCTACGATTTAAGCCTATTTTAGTGGTGCCTACCATTTCACTATGCTTTCTACAAGTTCTAATTCTCTGTAAAACCAAAACCAAAAGTCATTATATTTTTATGTGGAAGAACTGATTATGGAAACTGATTATGAGCCCACAGCTAACCTGCTTTATGGCGATAAATAGAAAATACAGTGAGTAGATGTGTTTTTGTGTTCTACTGTAGACCTTTATTCTGTTAATATTTTCAAAGTAAGGATGTAAAAAGTGGAGCCTGGGAACAGGGATCTGTGGTATATTAACATACCTTAAATGTTCTGCCCAGTCCCTGCAGAATGGATGAGGATAGATGCCTTATACCTTACTAATGTTTATTTTATTTTGTCCCTTAACATTCCTGAAAAGGTTTTCTCAAATTGGATCCCAGCCATGCCCTGTTTTGGAGTGTAAGCCTAGGTATGCTAGGCAAAACCCAGTCCTCCAGCCAGTGGAATGTACTCCTCCTCAAGTTGTAATATACAACAGTCTTGCTGTATTTGCATATTTGTATATTCCAGGAAATATAGTGTGTTGGCAGAGTTTTGGAAGTGATTTGCCACCGCCTTCTTGGCAGATCTTGTTTCAATATCCAAGTCTAGCCTAAAGGCCTAATAATCTTCCTTACTTTCCAAAACCAGCCATAATCAGACAAATGGTACCACTTTCCTGGAATCAAGTTAAATTTCCAGTTCTAATATAGCAGCCACTAAGCACAAACACAGATTTTTCAGCAGGAGGAGTGCACCTTAAAGTTTGCCTGCAGGACTATAATTAGCATGCTTTGATTTCTGGCTCTTCTTCCTGATTATTTTCACAGATGCATGTTCATTCATGAGAAATATAAAAGAAAAGCTCAAGTTTCCACTCAAGTTACAAACAGAGCTTATTTAAACTATACAACATCCTGCTTAGTTGGTGAAATGGTACTTGAGTTGGTGGAATTGTTCATATTCCTTCCAATATACTCTCAGGCAACAATTTAATGACACAAGTGAAAATAAAAGTGCATTTCTCTATATAACTATTCCATCTGTCAGATACATGGATTCCTTGACAGGCTGAAGGATTATATCTCCTTTTTAAGATGTGTATTTGTGTTCTAACTTAAACATTGTCTATAACTGCTATTTTGTATTCATCCTTGTTCTGTGTTTTTATTCTTTATATACTGAATATTTAATCTTGGATATTATTATGGATCATCGCACAGTCAGCCAGATGTTCAGACTGGATTTGGCATTTTGTCTACCTATCGAGTCCTTCTATTATTATTATTATTATTATTATTATTATTATTATTATTATTATTATTATTATTATTATTATTATTATATTTTTAAATTATAATCTATTGTTCATCTGTAATTAAATCGAATTAATGGTGTTAAATTACAAAATGTGAAGAGAATGTGGCATGGAAATTAGCTTTCAAGCTGGCTGATTTGTTTTGGGTTTTGAATGATTTAGAAAAAAACTGTTCTTAGAACCAATTGGTTATGCTACACAATAAATTATGCTCAGCATCAGTTTCAAGTTTCCGGCCATCTTCCTTGTCTAAACTTTCATTTGTTTTGCCTCTTCTATCAAACACAAGCTTGCCTAATGTCTATTCTAGTCTTCTCTTCCCTTGTCTTCTGCCTTACTGCTTCTTATTTGTTTGCAAGCTTCCACTTCTTGGAGATCTATCAAGATCATTTCCTTTGCACTTGTTAGTCCTTCCTCAAGGTTCCCATAATTAATAAAACCACCTCTGAACCAATCATCAGCCTTCTTTCAGCCAATCTGTAATTTCTAATTCAGCATAACAAAGACTTCAAACACCTTAAATCTGCTAAAATCCATTCTCAGAACCTATGGAGTTAGAAGCCATCTCTGTGTACTAGTTAATGCTAGGTGTTGGTCTTTAGTACTATCAGTTTTTGTTTTGTTTTGTATTCAGTTTAATATTCTTAGCATCTTAAGACTCTTCCAAAGGTGAGGTTCTCAATTATACAGAAGACTGAAATTCTTTCATTCGGCAGTTAAAGACACTATGTTCAGACTTTTCATTCAGCACAGTGTTATAAGCTGGCAAATGAAGGAGACAAGGCTAGTACGTGTGTCCTTCTCCTTTCATAGAGAGCATCTGAATAGGTTCCCATGATCCCTCTTCTATCTCTGTGTTACCCATCATTTCCTTAGTGAGACCCATTGGACCCATTTGTACAGTGCTTTTTTTCTAAAAAAAAAAAAAAGGTGCCGGAACTTACACACGTCATACAACCCGCCTTGCCTACCCTACAGGGTTCCATCCAAAAAAGGTGCCAGAACTCCGTTCTGGGCGGTCTATGAGAAAAAAAGCCCTGCATTTGTACCATCATACTATATTTGTGCAGCTGTTAGACCTATTTGCAATGGCCTTGTATTAAATATGGATGGAAATGTGCATAGATTTTACATAATTTGGCTTTTCCAGTACTCCAAGTATGCTGAATTTCTGAAGGAGAAGATTTTCATAGCTGTCTATACCTAACAATGGACATTAAAATTTCAGCATTTTGTATGGTGTCATTGCATAAATCAAATCAAATAATAAAAGCAACCTTCGGTATATTTCCTTTTGCAATCTTCTTCACTATTAAGGGGATAGATTCCTGATTGTGGACTCAGATCTGCTCAGTGCCCGGAATCATTGAGAATCAGGTCATATGTAAATTTAATAAATAAATCTGGCGGCTATTATCACTTTGTTAAAGTGCCAGACAAAGATCTTATTTCCCACATGGCATGTGCGTGTCAAAATAAAAAGATTTATGTTTTTAATTGTACATTGTCCAGAGTGTTCTGTGAGTGAAATGGGCATTTTCTAATTAGATAGAAGAGAGGGAGGGAGGGAGAGAGGGAGGGATGGAGAGAGAGAGAGAGAGAGAGAGAGAGAGAGAGAGAGAGAGAGAGAGAGAATGTAGGTCTAGCATCAGAAACCAAGTCCTATTCTTTTTATATCTTTATGAAATTTCAATTTCACATTCCTGAAGTTCTAGGGCAATTTTATCTTGGGAGAATCCTTTGATGTTTGATTGCTTGATGTTTGATTCACTATCACTGATTGTTTTTAGTTTGCAATGTTATTTTTCAGGAGCAACTAAGAAGCAGGTGAACGATGGGACACACTTCAAATTTATAAATGTGAATACAATAAAAATCCTACAAAATGAATGCAAAATCTTTGTTTTGTTGTTTGTTTTGCTTGTTTGATTGATCTTGGTGCCACCTAACCTCAATCAAACCCTGGGTGCCTCACAATGTAAACAAGATAAGATAAAATACTGTAAAATTAAATCAATAAAATATATATCCAGCTAGTAAAATATATGGAAAACATGCAAAAACCTCAAGCAAGGGCTCCAGACATTCTAACCCAAGGCCTGGGAAAACAGTTCTTTAAGGCTTTCTGGAACACTACCAGGGTGGAAGCCACCCAGATCTCAAAGAAGATCTTATTGTAGAAAGCAGATGCCATGACAGAAAAGGCATAGTTGTACTTAAAAACTCCTGATAGACAGTTTGATCAAGAACATTGAATATATCTATTATTGTTGTTATTATTATTATTGTTGTTGTTATTGTTGTTGTATTGCATTGTTATTTTAGCCCGAGTTATATTGCAGAGTAGTAGCTTGGCTATCAATTTATCATCTCTGTTGTAGAACACGCTCATGAACTACCCAAATGCACCACAGGAGGCTGGGCTGGCTTCGCACTAGAAAGAAAGACAAGAAGTTTTCCCTACAGCGTCATTCTAGGCCAGTGGTTCTCAACCTTTTTAATGCCGCGACCCCCAACCGGTCGTAAGTCGAGGACTAAACCGGTCGTAAATCGAGGACTAAACTGGTCGTACGTTGAGGACTAAACCGGTCATAAGTCGAGGACTACCCAACCGGTCGTAAGTCGAGGACTTTCCCTGCCCGGGAGCACCGCGCATGCGTGGTTCCACCCCCTGCGCCGGCCGAGGCGTAGCTGGCAAGCGGCAGAGACGGAGCAGGCCGACCACCAGCTGGCCCAGCCCAAGGGAGGTAAGGCAGCCGGAAAAGGGGGGAAAATGGCTGACAAAAAAAATGGCGGACAAAAAAAATGGCGGACTGCCTTGCTTGGCGACCCCCGTGAAATGGTCGATCGACCCCAAATGGGGTCATGACCCATAGGTTGAGAACCGCTGTTCTAGGCTATCTCCCATCCCCAGAGCCTCCTCATAAATGGGTGTCACAACCAGGAAGCTCCAGAGCCAGTAGGAATCTGACTCCCTGCACAGAGCACCAACTCGTCTCCCCACTGAAGTGGTATCTATTTATCTACTTGCATGGAACATGTTTTCGAATTGCAAGGTGGGCAGAAGTTGAGGCAAGTGATGGGAGCTCACCCTGCTACACAGGGCTAGGACTTGAACCACTGGAGCAGAGACCATCTTAGGATTATTAAGCCGCTGAGCTACCACGCCTCTCAATAGATCCACTATGTCAGCTCTTACCAGTTGGGCATAAACCACTGGAGATAAGTAATCCTTTCAATAACTGAGCCTTATACTATATAAAGATTTATAGATAATAACCAGCACCTTGAATCATACCCACAAGGATACTGGCAAGCACTACAACTCACAAACTAAGGTGACACTGGCACACTGCCTACCCATCACTGCCTGTACTGCTGAATTCTGGACCAGCTGAGACTCCTGCGTAGTTTTCAAGGGCAGCAGAATAGAATAGAATAGAATAGAATAGAATAGAATAGAATAGAATAGAATAGAGCTGGAAGGGACCTTGGAGGTCTTCTAGTCCAGCCCCCTGCTCGAGCAGGAGAACTATACCATTTCAGACAAGTGACTGTCTAGCCTCTTTTTAAAACTCTCCAGTGATGGAGCACCCATGATTTCTGGGGGCAAGCTATTCTACTGGTTAATTGTCCTCACTGTCAGGAAATTTCTCTTTAATTCCAAGTTGCTTCTCTCTTTGGTCAGTTTCCAACCATTGTTTCTTGTCCTGCCCTCTGGTGCTTTGGAGAATAGTTTGACCCCCTCTTCTTGTGGCAGCCCCTCAAATACTGGAATAATGATATCATGTTGCCCCTGTTTCTTCTTTTCCTTAGACTAACCAAATCCAAGTCCTGCAGCCATTCTTCATATGTTTTAGTCTTGGGGTCTTTGATCATTTTAGTTGCTCTTCTCTGAACTTTTTCCAAGGTCTCAACATCTGTTTTGTAGTATGGTGACCAAAATTGGCTGCAGTATTCCAGGTATCATCTTACTAGGGCTTTATAAAGCTGTACTAATAGTTCATGTGTTCTTGATTCTATGCCTCTGTTTATACAATAGTTGAATTGAGCAGTGATAAAGTATAAATAACTGTTGAAGGACTTCCCAATGCAGGAAGTGATGAAACTGGAGCACCAGATGAAACTATGCAAAGGATTTCTTTCCCAATGCTAGTTGATCTTTGAGCAGGAATTGTGAATCTAAGAAGGTTGACACTACTCTTGAAGAAGGAAGTGCAACCCCATCCAAGAATAAAAGTGAAAGATCCCCATATTTGGTTGGCCTAAATATCCATAGTCAGTAGACTGTAAGTTTTAATCTTTCCTCAGACATAAAAGCTGGCTGGGTGACCTTGGGTCAGTTACTCTCTTTCAATCCAACTCACCACACAGGATTGTTGTTGGGGGCAAAATAGGAGGAGGAAGGAGTATTAGGTAGGTTTAGCATCTTGTTACTTATAAAGTAATAAAGGCAGGATAAAAAAAATCTAATACTCTTTAAAAAAAGGTACAAGTACAGACTGGGCAA
Organism: Protobothrops mucrosquamatus; assembly: GCF_001527695.2. Classification (NCBI taxonomy): domain Eukaryota; kingdom Metazoa; phylum Chordata; class Lepidosauria; order Squamata; family Viperidae; genus Protobothrops; species Protobothrops mucrosquamatus. The sequence goes on from NW_015387023.1 coordinate 137,311, forward strand.
GACCTGGCTTAAAAACGCTGTGAGAGGGACCTTGGAGACCTATTAGCAATCACTTAACCGTGAGCCAGCAGTGTACAGCAGCAGCCGCCAAAAAAGCTAATACAATCCTGGGTTGTATAAACAGAGGCATAGAATCAAGATGACACGAAGTATTAGTACCGCTTTATAAAATCCTAGTAAGACCACACCTGGAATACTGCAGCCAATTTTGGTCACCATATTACAAAAAAGATGTTGAGAGTTTGGAAAAAATTCAGAGAAGAGCAACTATGATGATCAAAGGCCTGGAGACTAAAACATGTGAAGAATGGCTGCAGGACTTGGGTCTGGCTAGTTTAAAGAAAAGAAGAAATAAGGGAGACATGATAGCAGTATTCCAGTATTTGAGGGGCTGCCACAAAGAAGAGGGGATCATGTTATTCACCAAAGCACCAGAGGGCAGGATAAGAAACAATGGTTGGAAACTGATAAAAGAGAGAAGCAACTTGGAATTAAGGAGAAACTTCCTGACAGTGAGGACAATTAACCAGTGGAACAGCTTGCCCCCAGAAATCGTGGGCGCTCCATCACTGGAGAGTTTTTCATGGTTGAGGCAGGATCTGAACTCACAGTCTCTTGTTTTCTAGCACAGTTCTTTAACAACTAGACCAAATTGGCCTTCTTTTCTAGACAATTTCTCTGATGACAAATACCAATGGTACATCATTTTATTAAAAAAAATCTCTTTAAGACTAGAACACCATGCACATTTCATTCTTTCAATCACATATTTTTTCCATTTGTCCGTTTGTATATTGTAGACAACATTTTAGTTTATTTAATCCTACAGTCTTTCACTTGTTCTTCTTCTGTCTCACAGTTCAGCAAAAGTTTATACATTTTAGCAATAACATGTTCATGATTGGCACCTCATTCTATTTCACATTCAGTCTTACTTAGTTCAAAAACGTAACATCTTTTATCTGCTTTAAACTTTTTTGTTAATTGTAAGAAAACCATTGATGAGAATATCCTTCTGTTATCAAATCATCTTCTGATTTCATTTCACAATCCCCTTGAGGAAATACTGCTACATCGTGGAAAATGTTCCACTTCATCTGTTCAGTACTCTCTGAGTTAGTGTCAATCCATTTGAGCTGAGGATTAAGACATACAGTCCAAGTGCTCTTTCCAATTAACAATGTGTTGACAACATAATATTGGAATTAAATTTCCATTACAAATAGAAATCAGGGGATGCCTGATTACAAGAGAGGTGCATTTGTAAAGTCTAACAACTAAAATAAAACAGTTGGGAAAACAGGTGCTTTAATCATGACGCAAATCACAGGTTCGGGGAAAAAGGAAAATTTAAGAAAATGATGTTAGTGAATTAGTTTGTGCAAAATCTTGACATTATTCTAAATGAGATACACTTTTGGCATACATTTATTTACTTTATTAAATCTAAGTCACAACAGACCCCTTTGTAGATCTCCTGCCTCACATGTAGTCCCGAATTTAATATAATATGATTACCTTTCTTGGAAATTCAAAAGTACACATGTATCATATATGTCATGTGCATTAGACATGTGAAAATGATTCATTTTAAACCACATAAAACTTCATGAAATGTCCCGTTTCAGGGAGAAGGGTTTGTTCTGAAAATTCTGACAGTATTTCAAAGTTGAAATAAAGCCATTCAGAGTTTGAATTATTTTCAGCATGCTTGAAACAATCCGTTTTGCACTGGAGTTGAGATTTCATAAGGTTTCATGTTCAAAATGGTTGAAATGAAACATATGGTAACCCCCGCCCGGCATTCTGTAATACACACACACACACACACACACACACACACAAATATGTGTGTGTACGCATATATCTATATTAGACACGCACATGCACAAATCAGTGATTTGCATTAAAGCCATAGAAAATTCTGAATTTAGTTGTTTAATAAAAATTATAGTCCCCATTGACCCAAATTAGATGGTTGAATAACAATAGCAACAATTCTGGGATGAACAAGAATAGATTTTTTTAAAACATTAAACGTGTTCAAAATGAAAACAGAAACTCTGAAAAACTGCAGCTATGAATCTGGTTTTACTTTATGCAATATCAGGCAGAAATATCCTTTATCTTACATATTTAAAACACCCACAGAGAGATAAATCCCACTGTGTTGAAGGGGCCACTTTTTAAAGATCTATTTTTAGACCTTGGCCCTAATTGATATGCTTCTAGATCCCCATAAGCCACAAGAAAGATCCCACAAGCTTGAGGCATATTCACATTTATCATTTATGTCAGGGAAAGGCTTTGTTTATGATAATGCACTCTTTGCCCTACTCCTTAATCTAAGAAAATAAGAACTGATTGGATGCAAATTGTTGGCTCGAATTTCTGCCTCTTATGGTAATTATGGTAAAACAAATTATAACCCAATGGTCTCCAAGCCATACTCTCCTGCACGCTCACAAAAGCACGGAAATGTATTTGAAGGCAGAAAGATCCTGCAATTGGCAGTCACTAGTATTATTTTAACCTTTACCATATGGCCCAAATTCAATATGTGTAGCACATACAAAGAAAGGATGAGCTCTCCTCTTTTATGTTCTCTAAATATGGTGTGCTTTTATAGTAATTATTTGTAGCTATAATAATTATATATAGCTATTCTACTCACAACAAATGTATGGCATGATTGTTAGACTGTATTCCATAACTTGGCTGTCTATGTACATTTTTATATTCTGATGTGATGTGATCCTTCTTTGCCATATAAATTCTTCAAATAGGAATCCTATTTTTAAAAAAGTAGGATTTCAAGGACTTCAGGAGCCTATTTTCTCATTTTCAGCAGGGTGTAAAGCACAATTATTGTTTAAAGTAGGCAGAGACTTCTTTATCTGCTCAATTCTGAATTCTGCTCAAAAGGGGCATTTTGAAATCTCCATTGATCATTACTTTTTATCCATCGACCTGGCACATTTATTTTTGGCAGACAGTTGTAAAGCATCTTAACACTATCTCAGACACAAACACAAACATCTATTACATACACCATTTTTAAATCTTAGAGCAATTTTCAGAATCTTAATGAAAGAGCATGAGAGTTCTCGTTGGATAATTATGAATTTGTACGGGTTAAGTGAGTTTTGCCCCATTTTACGATTTTTCTTGCCACAGTTGTTAAGTGAATCACTGCAGTTCTTAAGTTAGTAAACACGGTTGTTAAGTCAATCTGGCTTCCTCATTGACTTTGCTTGTCAGAAGATCACAAAAGATGATTACATAACCCCAGGACATTCCAACAGTCATAACCATAAGTCAGTTGCCAAGCGTCTGAATTTTACTCATGTGACCAGTGGTGGGATTCAGCTGGTTCGCACCACTTCGGCAGAACCGGTAGCTAATTTTTTGTTGCCCAGGCCCATAATGAACTTCCGGAAGCAGCATCCACACAGAGAACCGGTCGTTCACATATTTGAATCCCACCACTGCATGTGACTGGGGGTGCTGCAGTGGATATAAGTGGAAAAATTGTCACTTTTTTCAGTGCCACTGTGACTTTGAATGGTCACTAAATGAGCTGTTAGTAAGTCGAGGACTACCTGTGTATTAAGAACTAACATATGGCAGCCGGACTGAGTCACTGAGGGCCAGTAGATACCATAGAAATCTTTTTCCTAGGTGAAAATGGAGGCCATTAACACAACAAAAATATCTAAGGCTATAATTATATATCCAAAGTACTCAGAAAAGGCATTCCAAAACCATGTGGGTAGAGTCTTAGAAAAAACAGAAATAGAAATCTTCCTATTTCCTCAGTGTGGTCCAAAATTACCAAAGAAATACAGCAGCTTGAAAATAGCGAATCTATTTTCTCTCCAATTATAGTAGTATCAGTGAAAGAAGGGGGGGGGGATAACAGGCCAAATATGAGGTAGGCGCTTGAAATAATAGCATTTTCTATCTTCTGCCTTTGCTGACCAAGCTTATAAATTCCCCTACCAGACTTTCTTCTATGGGATTGTTCTGTTAAAGATTAAAGCTTGAGCAATTTCTCTACCGAGACAGCATGGACAAAGGAGATAATATAGCTATGAATTGTATATAAGAAGTTCCTTCTGGGTGAAAACTATGAAAAATGTGTGGGCTCTTATTCAAGATCCCAGCCAATCAGTCAGTCAACTTAGGTACCCCACTCCACACATGTTTTCATTCCCCCCCCCCACAAGAAATCAGGCTTGCTCAGCCAAGACATCCTTCAAGTGTGGCGACTTCAATTCCAGAATTCCTCAGCCGACCTAGCTATTGCTGAAAATTCTGGATTTAAAGACGACCACCTGGAAAATAGTGGCCTTCAATGATTGGCTGGTCATCACTGAGCTATTTTGGAAGTCCTTCTCCCCCCCCCCCTTTGAAGTTTGAAAGTAGCACAAAGCCTGCTAATATCTTCCTTTTGTATATGAATGGTGCCAATAGTGCTACATACTGTAAGTGAATGAATTCACGATCTGCATTTAGGGCTATTCGAGTAGTCCTCAAATTTACAACCATAATTCAGCTCAGTTTTTCTGTTGCTATGCGAGAAAGATGTTAAGTAAAATTTGCCCCATTTTACAACCTTTCTTGGCACAGTCATTAAGTGAATCACTGCAGCTGTTAACTCAGTAACACGGTTATTAAGTGAATCTGGCTTCCCCATTGACTTTGCTTGTCAGAAGGTTGCAAAAGGTGATCACATAAGCCCAGGAAACTGCAACCGTCATAAAGATGATCCACTTGCCAAGCATCTGAATTTTGATCATGTGAGCATAGGGATGCTACAATGATCGTGAAGTGTGAAAAATGGTCATAAGTCCCTTTTTTCAGCACTGTTGCAACTTTGAACAGTCACTAAACAAACTGTTGTGAGTTGAGGACTACTTGTATTGCTGCCATACAAAGTATATCTATCTCCAATACTAAATATTAAGTAATATGTTCAGCTAATAGAATTTATCAGGTGGCACCTAATCTATATAAATAAAAATGTAAATGTTCATTTGTTCAAAATCTTAAATCTCCAAAAGTTCTTCACCGATTGCTTTGAAATTTTGACACAATGTTGCATTCAAATACGCGCGTGTTTCTGTATACCTATATTATATAGATGTCACACATGTGACAGGTAAAACATGCTTTTTTTTGAAAAACAGCACCATCTGTTGGACGTAAAAGCAACACATGCTACATATTACAAACGTGCGCTTTCTCTTTTCTTTCTTTTCCATTTAACCAGACTGAGCCACAGCAACGCGTGGCCGGGTACAGCTAGTTATATATATCAAAATTCAGAAGGGAAGCAGACAAATTTACTAGCAGGGCATCCAGCACATATCCAGAACATTATATACACAAAACATTCCATGATTTGGGATGTGAGATTAATGTGGATGTTTTGTATACAGCTTTCAGTTACCAGATTCTAATTTCTTGCTGCTTTCCTAAAGAATCTTAAGATCTGACTAAATCATGGTTTCCCTTTCCCCCCCAAAAGCATGCTGTATTTCAGGGGTGTCAAACTGCCGACCCACTGGCCGGATGCGTCATGCCGAAACCACGCCCACCCCATTGCCAGCAATGGAAAAAAAGTTGTGATATGTTGTGACACGTCACATGATGTTGCAAGTTTGACACCCCTGCTGTATTTACTTAAAAGATATATAATGTTTATAGGAAGAAATGGCATGCTTCTTTTCACTTAAAGTGATGTTCTTGAACTCCAAGTCCTTCTGCAACAGGGAGAAGGAAGAGCAAATTTCTGAAGAACCGACGCTATTTCACTTGTGCGAGCCAGATGGCTAATAAACCTTCTCATATAAATTCTCCATTTTAAATTTTCTTTTGAAAAGAGAATTTTTTCAAAATTTGTAGCAGAGGATGATCTGATTAAAAAGCTACCGACATAAGTTGACATCATAGGTGAAAACTGCAGGACGTTTTATAATTATAAGGAGAGAGAAAGAAAATGTCCTTGTCTAGATTGAACATAAAAACTCTACTGTGTATGTTGTCAGTCAGAATCCTGTCCCAATTTTTTTTTCCCATGGTGAAGTATGGATGCCAATCTCTACTGGCTGGGAATGAATGCTCTCCAGATTTCAGGTCTTCCTTTATCATCTCTGCAATCCAATTTGACGTAAATAACGACAACAAAAAATTGGTTGCAAAGTACAAGAGGAAAGGTTATTGAAAAAAGCAGAGATTCTTTTTTTAAGATCCCAACTTACAGAGAGCAGAAGGGATCACAGGAAGTCCTGTTGAATGTGCTGATGCTGAAGAAAACCTGGTCAGTGATTTGGTTGGGTGATTTCATTTCATCTTGTTAAGCTAAGGTTGAGTGTGCCTTTGCATCACAACAGGAATCCCTTCAATTCTCCCTATATAGCAAGATGCAATGAAAACCGAACAGTTTTGATTTAACCAGGTTTTTTTTATTTTGCCAAATCAAGAAACCTGGTTGCTAACTTCAGAATAAGCTACGATATTAGTCCAACTTCGATCATTAATGTTAGAACTTGTTTCAAAGCTGCCAATCCTCATTTCTGGCTTAGTGGAGAAGAAAGCTATAAACAGTTACAACAGCCAGATATCTTCTCTCGGAGTAGTAATCAAATATAAATATTTTCTCTAGAATATTTTTGGAAAGATGTGTTTGGGATAATTTTGCTAGCCACCATCCAGCTCTAAATTGCTTCCTTTTGGGGCAAGGTACTTGAAAGGATGGTGTTTATGCAGCTGCAGACATTTTTGGAGGATGCTGATTATCTCAGCCCTATGCAGACAGGATTTAGGCCTGCGTCTGGAGCTGAGTCACTCCCTGAGAAAGAGGCAAAGAGTTAAAGTACAGTTCATTTCCTCCTGATTGGGTTTTTTTTTAATATCATCTTTCGGTGTCATTGATAAATGGTATAGGAGCCCTGGTGGCGCAGTGGTTAGAATGCAGTATTGCAGGCAAACTCTGCCCACTGCCAGTAGTTTGATTCTGACCGGCTCAAGGCTGACTCAGCTTTCCATCCTTCCGAGGTCGGTAAAATAAGGACCCAGATTGATGGGGGCAACATGCTGACATTATAACTGCCCAGAGAGTGCTGTAAAGCAGTCTGGAGCGATATATAAGTCTAAGTGCTATCGCTATTGCTATTCTCCTGGACAGTCTAAAGTTGGGGTGGAGGCTGGGGGCTTTGTGTTAACATAATTCTATTCCTACTTGCAAGAAATATCCACTGTGTTCATTACCAATTTTGTTTGGTTTATCAACTGTGCCTTTTTTTAGACACAGTCAGCCTAGCTACACTGGAATATTCCTTGATAACTTTACATTTAGATTTCTACTAGAAAACCCATGTCCCATTGGATCATCATTTCAGAGAATTTTCCTATTTCTGCTTCTAGAGAAATAGAACAGCAATAGCAATAGCACTTCACAGTGCTTTACAGCCCTCTCTAAGCAGTTTACAGAATCAACCTATTGCCCCTAACAATCTGGATCCTCATTGTATCGACCTCGGAGGGATGGAAGGCTGAGTCAACCTTGAGCCAGCGAGGGTCAAACTCCTGGCATGAGCAGTGAGTTAGCCTGTAGTACTGCAATCTAACCCCTGCGCCACAGATGGGAAAAAAAGCAGTGGGAGCAAGAATGACTTCCAACTTTCTCCAGCTTCCCCATTGAGTTTACTCATGAGAAACTGGCTGGGAGTATTTGAAATCCATCCTCCCTCCCTCCCCTCTGTCTGTTGTGCAGAGTATGTGTGTGCACTGGGAAGATGCTTGGGAGTGTTGAGAATTGCACAAAAGGTGCCATGCACATCAGGGATGGTAACAAGATTTGGGGAACACATGGGGTGTGACATGGGCCAGGAAGGACATGCAGGAGTTCCTTCCTTTTGTTCCATCTTCCTCCCTTCCCCTTCCCCTCCCAGTAGGCAGATAAGTGGCTATTACTGGTGCAGGAAGGAGCCAGGGATTGCGAGACAGGCTGGGAAACTGTCACAAACATTGAAAATGAAGATCACGTGACTGTAACAGCAGCCCAGCAGTGGAGCAGCAGCCAGTAGCACTAAAGCAGTCACAACTTTCCCAAATTCCATTCCCTGAGAACCCATGGGTCCCAGATTTTGGACACAACTGTAAGTTAAACCAAGATATCTTGGTTCAAAAATTATTTTCAAAAATATTGTATTTAAAGACCGCCAAAAGTCATTATTCACATATACCATTTCAAAGCAGAAAACATTAAAATCAAAGTGTACACATTAAAATCAGATAGATATGATTGTAAAATATTTCCAAATCTAGTAAAAAGAATAATGTTTGCTTGTGTGAAATACACACATACACATGCACATATGCATAACCCTTCTCATTTTGCATCCATAGTTTGCTTGCTGTAGCTTTGTAGATATTTCCTGGTGTCTAAAAGATTGATGCAGTCTTAATGGTCATATAGCCTTCACATATTTTAACATCAGTTTGGGAAAACAGTATAAAATATTGTGACTAATAACAGAATAGCAGCTGAATTGTAGAGGATGTGGGGGAAAATGTCAGTAATGGGAAGGCAACCATAACTTTGCACTTGGAAGTTCCTCCAGTCTTGCACCACCCAATTGTACAGTGTACTAATTTATTATAGTGTAATTGTAACATTCTTGGTCTCTGATTTTGGTTGTTTGCTTGTAGATATTTCATTTCCTGACTAAGTCATATCATGAATACATTGAAATTGTTGCACTGATGGTGCACTGATGATGTTACCACTGATAATGTCGGAATAATGAAACTATCAAGCAGATGATATGTTGAATTATATTCAAGTTTGGATTGATATGTCATAGTACAATATATTTGGAGATCACTGGTTTGGCGGGCTTCTGAAATTCCAAACCTGCATCCTCCATCAATCTGCATTTCACGGATGAGAAATCAACTGCAACAATGAGCTTTGACGTTAGGGGGAGCCCTGACATAACCAATCCTCATCTACAGCCAAAATACTGCACTAAAGACAAGTTTGGAAAAAAAAAAAGTGAACATGCATGGTTAAGGCTTTCTTTTTGTCGTAGAAGTCACAATCAGAGGCTCTGGATATATTCCTGAAAAAGGAAGGTTTTTTTTCTTCCTTGTGGCTCATATTCATCCTCTAAGAAGGGGATGACCCTTCTAAGATCCAGAACCATCTTCTGAAGTTGTGTGTAGACCAAGTATGAAAACAACAAAGGCAGAAGTTGTCAGGTAAAGACCTGATGAATCAGGTCACGGCAGGTTTATTAAAGATGTCTCTGAAACGGAGAAAAGTATTTTTCACTGGTGAATGCATATCATTGGTTCTTTGCTGAAATAACCCATATTTCTTGTTGCATCTTCTTCTTGGTCAAGGCATCTGAGGAATACAAGGCAGGAAGCCGTCTTGGGTAACGGTATCAATGCTGGGCAACAATAAGGAGATCCAGGGTCTAGTCCACTGTCATTCATGGACTCTCTCTGGGTCACTCGCTCGCTCTCTCTCTTAGCCCAAGCGCGAAAGCCTGCTGGGCGACTTTGTCTCTCGTCTCTCAGCCCAACTCACCTTAAAGATTTGTTGTGAAGGAGGAAAGGAGTATTAGGTATTGTCGCTGAATTGAGTAATTTATAAAATAATAAAGATGGGCTTGTACCCGACCTCTGCAAATCATAGTGCTGTATGTAAAAATGAATAAAAAGAATAAAAATAGTAACAGCCGTAAGAAAAAAAAATGATAACTGATCACAGAAACAAAAAACTCTGCCCAATTACTTAGGCCACTTTCCATTTTTTGTCACAGATCTATGGAAGAAATCCCAGACAGAAAGGAATAGCTACTCTATTCTGCATATTCATAAGCATCTGGTATTGATATGCACAATATCTGGTATTCTACAGAGTCCTGTGGAATATACTGATACTTTACGTAAGCCAACAATGATATCACATCCATCATTCTATTATCAGGCCAATGAGGTGAATTATGTCACTGTAATTCATTACAGTGCACCATGGGTGGTCAGTGATCATATTATTGCAAATGTATGTCATGGAGAATTATACCACTGGAGATGAAATGGCTCTTTCTTTTTTCTGGTTCATTCAGTTTTATTTTATTTTTTTGCAAATGCATTTCATAAATGCATCTCCCTCAATAATGTTTTCCAGAGTATTTTACGGTTTCAGTGTTCACTAATAAACTGTAATGCATGGATATAATTCCAAATCTTAACACTATGAAATTTAAAGTTCGAAAACCAGTATATTTTGAGACTGATCATGTGTCACAGAATACCACCCAGAAACAGTTGTACATTCTTCACTGTTCCAGTATCAAGCTTTTGATAAAGTCACATAAAGGCTCTTTTGTGGAACAAAGCCAAGCAGGAGAGCACAAAGTCAAGTTGTGGAGACACAGTTGACAACTTATTTATAACTGTTACCATTGTACTCCATTTTTTTTAACTTATTATCACCATCAGGTTTTGTTTAGGATATATGTATTGAGCTTGTAGTCATGAGACTCTCTTTGAACATTGTGGGAGTTGTGGCATAAACACCACACCCAACCTTTTGAAAATGATGGCATTTCATTCCAGAATTTAGCATAAACAAGAACCTTTTGTCCTTGATTGTTTACCATGGGTTCAACCTTCAACCCCTTGGGGGATCCATCAATGTTTCCTTCAAATGAAAAATGACATTTCAGACTACAGTGGGATGGCAGTAAAGCCTAACTATGCTATATGATTAAGCAATATCCTTCAAAATCAGTGCAAGCAATCTTGCATGTGTATACACACACACACACACACACANGAGTATTTTGAGGTTTACCTTTTTTGTATTGGATTGCGAGAGTTTAAAGGTCCATACTTTGAATTTTAATATGATACAGTGATGGGAATAGATGAAAATGACACCCAGACACTGAATTTCTGTAATGCAATTGAAATACTCTGGATTCATACTGGCTACTGAGGGGCACCTACAAGGAACTTGCCAGCAATTGCCTTGCCATTCTATAAATATTATTGCTGGGGTGGAGAGATTTCCTGACAGTCAGAACAACAATCAGTGGAACGACTTGCCTCCAGAAGTTGTGGGTGCTCCATCACTAGAGGTTTTTAAGAAAAGACAGGACAACCATTTGTCTGAAATGGTATAGGATTTCCTGCTTAAGCAGGGGGTTGGACTAGAAGATCTCCAAGGTCCCTTCCAACTCTGTTATTCTGTTAGATTACTCTTGCCCTTGTGTCCTTGAGAACTTTGCAGATAAATCTGGTGGATCATTGGCTATGCTGGCAGATGACCTGAATGCGGAAAGCTATCCCAGACCCTAAGTATTGCCCAGAGAAGCTCTACCAACTTTCTACAAGATGTTTCTTTCTTGTAATGATTCCTTTATTATCAATATCAATAAACACCATTTAATAAATCTGGCTTACAAAAAGATAGTAACAACAAGAACAACAAGAAGAAGTTAACCAAATTTATATCAAAACCGATCTAAAGATTTTAAGAGACTATAAACGTCTCTGCCCTTTATGACTGCATTATATAATGCAAATACACAGTTCTAGAGCAGCTTTGGGGTGTTTGCCAAATAAAAGCAGGTGGGACAATTGTCCCTTATTTGCTGCCTTTACCCCCTTTATTTTACCCTAGATTGTAAGCAAAGGGAATGTAAACAAGAGCATTTCCAGCTGACTTCCTGAAACACAAATTCAATATATGTAACATTTGCTGTATCCTTTAGTCTAAGGATGAAGTTTAAGGATATCAGTGACAATATGTACACAATAGATGTTCTGATGATACTGAAGAGTAACAGTACGTAAGTATGAATAAACAATGTGCAGATTTGAAAATAAGAATCTTTGATAAGATTCAGGATGGGAAGAAAGAGACATCAGATAGGTAGCATCAAAATGAAATAAAAGAAAGCCAGATAGTTTAGGAGATGTTTCAAACCCTATGAGTGGCATCCATTACATAGGAAATTCATAGAACAATTGATTAGGTAATAAGGTAATTTTGTTAATGCAAATACATTATTGGAGAAGACTGACAGAAAGGGATCTTTTTATCCAACATGCAGATTGTGCAGCATCTGAGAAAATAAATTATGAAAGCTTTTGCAAAACGACCAGCATTTTTCAACCTAACTTGAAGGATGTGTTCAGCTTGGAAGACTCATGAATCGAAGAATGTGTCATTCTTGGTTTGGGCATCTATGTTCTACATCTTCAATGACCTTTTCTATTTTGGCAGCTTTGTTTCAAACATTCTAGAAAATTAAGGACACATCGGAGTAACAAGGAACTCATTTCCAAAAAGCAAAGTCAGAAAATTTAATCGAAATTTTATTTGTCTGATTGTTTAAAACCAACAAAATTATCCCATTAAAGCATTGTTCCTGTGTTGATTCTCCATGAAAGGTAGCCTCCCCTCCAATTAGTACAGCTAAAGGATTCTAAAATTCTTCTAATTCCAAAATCTGCTTTTTTAATCAGCAATATTACAAATACATTTTATTGCTTCTAATATTATTGCAAGGAAAAGGGATATTTATTGCAAGCACATTTATTGGGAATGACTTTGTGCTGTTTTCATCAAGTTGTCGGAAAATTCCAGTTTTGTTTTTTTGGGGAAAAATATGGTTTCAGACCAGAAATGTCATAACAGTACAATATGAAATAAAGACAGCTTAGTGGTATTGTCCAACTTCTAAACAAGAGGTCATTTGTATATAGATTTCAGGTCACAACAATGTGAGTTCGTGCAGATGAGAGAAGCAATTTATATTAAAAGGTCAGAATGAATTAAAAGCAAATGAGTGAATGGAAACAGTAATTAGACATTGAGATGTGACATCTTGGCTATTCTGTTTTCCAAGATGAGGCTTGCTGTATGGCACAAAACATGGCCTTCTTCTCTGTAAGCCTTCAATAGTTTTGGTGAGGAGTATGGTTCCCACAGCAACAGACACTGAGCCTTTGTTGTTTTCTTTCCATCTGTTTATGGAAATTCCACTCTGTTCCGGAACAGAGACCTGCATCACCACATCTATGAATAGAGAAACATGCCTTTGCACAAGATCCTAAATCCTGAAGAAAAGCAAAGAATTCAGAATGGTGATGACTCAGATCTTCACCTGGCACAAAGTACTGGCAGTGCTCAGTGGAATACTCTACGACTGAATCTTAAAACCGTGCATCTTGATTATAAGTAGGAATGAAATCAGTGCAACTAGAGCCAGTAAGGATGAAGTTATTCAAGAGTTGTTTTTTAAATATGGGCCAGATCATGAGAACAAATGGAATGGATGAGGATTAAGAGTTCAGATCTCATGTGCTCCTTTTTTTGCTCTTTCAATATGTGTGCACGTGTCTTTAATAAACCCATGACATCGGCCATCGTTCCGTGCATTTCTACCCTTCATTTTATGGAATCTTTTGCACATTATGCCTCATTCTCATTGGGCCTGGCTATTCTTTCCATTAAAGCTGCTCCTGACTTTTTTTCTACTGTTGGCTTACTTTTAAACTGGCCTAAGAAAACTTTTGGCTTCAGTCCAGATCAGCATAAGAAAATCCCATCCAGGAAGGGATCCTTCGGCAATAGCTAGTAAACTATTCAGTCTCGACGTCAGGTGACTAAGTCTTTTGATTAGAATATACAATCCCCTTGCTTCTAGACCTTGGCACTTTTTTGTTCTAACTAAACAATTGGCAACTGCTTTCTGATGGGTGTGTCTTACTGGTTACATATTCTTTCTTTATCTTTGTCTCGCATACCCTAAACGTTAAATTAGATTTATATTTACAAACATCAACATGCATATACACTTAGCTCCAGAATCTGCTCTTATAAGAAATCTTTTCTTACTGTCCTGTCGCTTTCTAAATGTCTTTTAGCACCATCTTCCGTATGAGCTTCCCCCCCCCTTTTTTTTTTCCTGAGCATCCTACTTTTGCCTGTGCTTTTTTGTTTCTGTTCAATTCAACAAGTCATGGTTTCATCATTTTTCCAGTCCCTTGAAGTAGAAAGATTTTACTTTTAACAGTTCAATAGCTCATACTGAAGTAATACTAGCAGTAGTAATAGTAGTAGCTGTTTTTATTTATTTATTTATTAAACTTATTGGCTGCCCATCTTACTAAAGGGTAACTTGGTGTCGTACTTTATTCTGTTTATTCTGTTCGTGATCAGAATTCCACAAGTTAACGTAATAATTACCGTAAATAGTAGTGGTGTGACAGCAAACATAAAATAAATAAGAATTGTCTTGGAACTTCACCAAATATTATTGGCTGCTACGAAAGGGGCATTTGTGTCCTGATACAAGATGCAGTATAACAGAAGCTAGGCTATGGATTCACTAGTCATTCACTGCAAGGACACAATCTTAGCATATAAGGAACTTTAATATTTGCTTTCAAGAGCAGCTGTTAAGAAGAATTAAAACTGCTAGTGTTAGTGCTCTTCAGAGTTTGGGAATGGTTACCTGATTTAACCTGAAAGCCTGTCAACCTGAAAAAAAGGAACTTGGCTCTTCAGGAACACTTATCTGCCATATTCCATAGGCCATATGCCTCCTGCCTTAGAACCACATTTGGGCCACTTGACATATCTTTCTTAAGAATTTAGATGGAACCTTTCCAGTGATATGGTCCCAGAAACAATTTGCATATATGCCTTAGCCGCATATGTTTTTAGCACTGCTGTGCACCTCTGTCAACGTGAAAGAATTATACTGCTGCCATTGATTTTTGCACATGTGAACTATGTGAGTTTGATAAAACTATGGAAAACTATGTACAACTATTTAATGACCATTTAACAGAATAACAGAGTTGGAAGGGGCCTTGGAGGTCTTCTTGTAAATCTCCATTGATGGAGCACCATCAATGGAGGCAAGCTGTTCCACTGGTTAATTGTTCTCACTTTCAGGAAATTTCTCCTTAGTTCTAGATTGGTTCTCTCTTTGATTAGTTTCCATCTCTTGCTTCTTGTCCTACTTCCAGGCACTTTGGAGAATAGCACTCTTCTCTGTGGCAGTCCCTCAAATATTGTGAGATGCCATGAATTGTGTTTTAAGATGGGCAGCCATACAAATAAAATGACTCCACGCATTCCTGCCTCTACCATGTAAATTGTGAACAGCTGAGGTAAGCCTATAACAAATTAAAGCATGCTATCTGAAACAAATAGGAATGCTTCAGCTGACATAATATGGAAAATTGTACTTCGGAAGCAAAGCAGGAAACTGGACCCTGAATGGTGAATGGGGGATTAACAGACAATAACATTGGCCATCCAGAAATGATTGCCAGCCTGTAAAGGTTTGTGTCTGTATGTATGGGTAACCTGGGCAGTGTAAAAAAGCCCAATCTTTCTCAACTTTCATTTTCCTGAAATGATTGGCCTGTTGTTTTTTTAATTACTGATTAGAAATAAAACCATCGTAAATAGACTGATTAGGTTTATTTAGTATGTATATATAATGCAAAGCCATGTTTGTTTTGTCGTGGTTTAGCAATAGGAATAGCACTTAGACTTATATACCGCTTCATAGTGCTTTACAGCCTCTCTAAGCTGTTTACAGAGTCAGCATATTACCCCCAACAATCCAGGTCCTCATTTTATCAACCTCGGAAGGATGGAAGGCTGAGTCAACCTTGAGTCAGTCAGAATCAAACTCAACTGTGGGCAAAGTCAGCCTGCAATACCGCATTCTAACCACTGCATCACCAGGACTCTTTTTAACTACCTGTAAACAAAATGCAACTATCTGGGTTCACATAAAAAGCTGAGCCTTAATCCATGGTTTACAGCAATCAATGGCTTTTAAACAATTGTCTTGCTGCCATGGATGTGTTCATACAGTCACAAGGAGAAAAGCTTGATTCAAGGATAGTCTTAAAATGAAAAAGAGTTAAAGCAATCAGAAAATATTTTCTATCCTACAGTACTTTCCACCACTGGCTGCTTCAGAGACATTTAATTGGTGCTTTGGACCATGATAGAAGATAATTCCAAACCTAGGAATTTTCAAAGAATAAGATTGAAATAGAGCCAAGGGTAATTAATATGGCCAAGACCATTATAATCCTATCAGTGAGCAGTTATTGTGCACAACAAAAGTATGTAATATGGAAACTGGTTGTCAGCCAAACAGGAACAAACACTATAATGAGTGAACTTTCTGGTTCAACAGCTTGTTCATGGTTGGAAATTTAGGGGATTTCAGGTGCCAGGAATCTTTCGATGCACCAGTCATGCATCTGAGCACATAAATTGTCTGCTTAATAAATGGATGAAGTCATTCAAATGTGAAGGGACATCCCAAATTGTTGTAAAGTTGGTTACTAGAGTCAGAAAACAACATTTGTTTAGAAATCAGTCACTTCAAGACTCTTCCAATTGGAAAGATATGTCATGAACTGAGAAGTCCAAGGCTTTTTTATGGAGAGGGGAGGTTTTATATATACACATGTATACATATTCAGACACATGTCCATCTTCTACAGCAGCCTTCCCCAATCCCCATTCTTCCAAATGTAGACATACTAGCTAGGTATTGTGAAAGTTGGAGTCTAAAACTACTGAAAAGCACCACCTGGGGGAAGCTGTTCTTCATAATTGTGGCATAAAATTCTCAGGGCCGAAATATGCCAAATAGCTCAGAGCAGCTGAAGCCATATTTTGTGGCATCGTGAGTGTTCCAAAGGAACCAGATGGTCGAAACAGCAAGCAACAGACATGTAAACAATGTCACAGTTGCTTCACATAATCATCAGATTTGATCCATACTGAAATGCCGTAATTCGAGAAATTGTGTGTTATAGCCTAGGGACAACATGGATTATTCACATTAGCGCAACATAAACAAAGTTGCATTCCCATTGCTGGCCTCATGCCTCTGCTTCAGATTTGGTTCTTTATGTTTTTCCATAATTTTAGATACCTGCTACAGATATAGGTAATGAACTTTGATTCAGACTGATAGTGGAATATCTTTTGCATGTTCACAAATGCACTTTCCAAAAATTATTTAGGATGGTAGTGTACTTTTAGAAAGCCTTTGAAATATATGTGGTCATTAACTAGAGATACCCCCTCACATAGAGACACTATGCACAAGATGAGAAGAGAAAGAGAAAACAAAATAGCTATTAAATGACCATCTCCCCATGCTTCTTCTCTATAATGACTACAGAGCCATTTTGATATACTGATTATCTACTGAATGGTACTGATTTGTGTTGTTTGTGTGCCTCTTTTACATGAAAAGAAAGTACAATATTAATATAAATGCAACAACTGTAAAATAAGAAAATTAGCACCACAGAGTAAAAAAAAAGCAGCGTGTTTAGGCCTCTTCCATCAGCCCTAAGATGGAGAGAAATTAAGGCTGCCCTGCAGTTTATCAGCAAGGAAGAAATTAACCTGACCCTGTGGCAGCTACTGAACAGATGCAGGACATTACCTCAGTCTTCCCTGTTATAGCATAATATATGGATTCACAGGCCAATTCTGAGCTAGTTCAATATTAGCTCCAGGCCTCTATTTTTAGAGATGGGCCGATTTATTTCTAACTCAGCTTTTAAAACCACAATAGATGAAGCAATTTCTTGTGGTCTTGTGGAATCTGCATACAGTTCCTTCATCCTTTGCATGAATTCTTGAACCACTTTGTCTTCCAGCTTCTCAGTTTCAGCTGACCTAACAGCTTGTTCAAGAGGGAAAAGTAACTAGATAGATTTGCAGCTTCCCCTATGTCAAACTTATGGGGGGGGAGCAAACAAATGAACATCACGATGCATGTTTTGCCCTTTTTGTACATGAATTGTGGTTTTATGTGCACATATATAAAGCACAGAACTTGGATTACAACATTGTGACATTAGTTTCAACTTTTTAATGAAAATATCATATTCTGCAGAGAACTTTATCCCTCTCATGACCCCCTCAGATTATTTTGCATGCAGACAATTGTAGACAACATGAAACAGACATCTACTACTACTACCAAATGAAAAATATTTTGTAGTTATGGATTCTTTTTCTGACAAATTTGAAAAATGGAAGAAGCTGTGCAAAAGCAGATGAGAGTCAAGAATGGAAGATGAGGATATTTTGGGATAGCTTCATGTTCACACTCTGTGAAGCACAAAGCCCTGTGTGAGAAGCCATTAAGGCTGATGTCATGGATTGGCTTATGGACTGATGCATTGTTTCTGGAAGCTTTTTTGACCAGAGGGGAACAAATGCTTCCAATAAATAAATAGGCAAGAAGACCTTAAATGATGGATAAAAACAAGCAGAAGATGACCCAAAAACTCAAAGACCACCTCATGCTCTTACTTGAAGGACAAAAAGGGTGAATAAGTTTGTGAGTTGATATGGCCATTTATATAATCCACAAAAGGCAGAAATAAACAAACAATAAAAAACTGGGCATGAAATTTTATAACATTTGTACATAATAACTTTTCTTGAAATACATTGAGAAATAATAATTCATAGGAATAGAAACATCATTTAGCTTATCCTGGTGGAGAAGATGTTTCCAGGTGATCTCTGTGGATGGGACTTCTTCCAAAATTTGTAACTTTCTAGCTCTTTCTCTTTAAACCAGGCAGCTCCTGAATTAGAGGTTGTCTTTACATAAAGAATTGTCTTTTGCAAAATAGGTCATATCACCATTCTCTTTCCTGTTATGAGGAATTATCACTCTATCTCTACTCCATTTCTCTTGTATATGCAAACTAGGGTGGTGGGTGACTTTACATTGTTTCTGTTTTCCTATTGGAACATTCCTGTCATTTTACGCAATTCCTGGATCATGTTTTCCATTAATTTAAATTAAAATCACTACACACTAGGTTCTCAACTAGTTTAGACCAGCAAAACATCTGTTTCCTCATGTAAGTCTCATTTTGTCTTCAGGAACTTGGTAAGAGAAGTGCCACATGATTATAATCTTAAACAAATCCAAGCAAGAGAACATTATACCCTCCTAAAATCTGTCAGCTCTTTTAAAACTAGGTAGTATAACTAAACTGAAATGGAAGGAGCAACTTCTTTCAAGATAGGTACCCCATTGTTTCTGGGTGCAAATGTACTACAAAATTTTGTAAGTTGTGCCTTTCTTCCCTTATTTCCATCAAATATCCACTAGATATGTTGTATTGATAATGCCCATCTACCGGTAGTGTGACCATTGGCATCAAGTTGGGAAAAATTAGACCGTCTTGGAATAACCTCATCTTATGGAAGGATGGAAAAGACTGGAGTAAATACCTGTGATTCTGCAGCAACTGAACATGAGCCACTAATCTTTTTCAGCTTTTTGGAAGGCAAAAATCCCAGGATCCAAACAGGTGTTGCTGAAAAAAAAGAGGTAAATTATACTAATACTAAAATAAAGTTTCATCAGAAAGCTTCAATAAAAGAAATTATTTCAATGAAATGTTTTTAAAAAATAAACTGGAAGGGCTGAACTTACAGTGATTTGTTGTTAAATTAATTATTGGTCAGAATGAATGTAAGCTGTAGTAGCCAGGACTTAATTCAGACCTTGCTCTTATCCTGAAATATGGTTTTGGCTTAAAGCAATGGATGAACAGTGTTATTTGTAATCCACAATTTATAGCTTAATATGTTGTATGAATCCAGCTGAGTTTTATACACACACATGTGCGCACACACATTTATAGACTAATTTGTCTGCTTTCTATTTTTCTGTTCTGGCTATCCAGTAGTTTTGACTGCTTTCAATTTTTTGGAATATAATGTTGTTTGCACAGCATCATGTTATAAACTCATTCTATAATGGAAAAACAGTTTATAATAAATACGTGAATACTGAGATGACTTGTTTTGTTTCATTTTATATTGTTTCTTCTCCCCGAGATTTGTAAAAGTAGAGGGCAGAGCCAGTGTCCTATAATTAAGGTGACCAACCATCTTCCTTTAGGGAGGACAGTCCTCCTTTTGTGAGTTCTGTCCTCCCTCGAAAAGTGTCCTCCTACATGTCCTCCTTTTCGATATTTGAAGACTAATCTGCAGGGCTTTTTTTTTCTCATAGAACGCTCAGAACGGCGTTCTGGCACCTTTTTTTGATGGTTTTTTTTTCAACTTTTGCATGAGCTGTGCTACTCCCCCTATTGGCTTTCGAAAGCCAATAGGAATTGCTGCTGAGTGCGCCAAAACAACCGGCCGGCAAACTTTGCACATGTAAGTTGTCTGCAGCGAAGGCGAATTGGCAGGAACTTTGCACCCCTCCCTGCTACCTAACTACAATGTCTCCTAGTTAGTCCTGAAGATACCTGGAGGAGACTGGAGCGGTGATGCCACGGTAACTTTCTCTTGATCTTCGGCCCTGCTAGGGCAATAATGGCTGCGGGTGCAAGAGGCAGGGGCGGCGGGGCTGCTGCGGGTGGCGGTGTGAGGGGCGGCGGTGGCTGGCTGCCCCCCGTGCTGTGGGAGCCGTGGGGCCTGCTCTTCACGGGGCTGCGCAAGGTGGGCAGTGGTGATGGCGGGGCAGCTGCAGGCAGGGTGTGTCGACGGCGGGCTGCCCCCGGGGCCGGAGCCGGCGCAGCTGGTGCTTTGGGAGCCGCGGGGCCCGCTCTACACGGCGGGGTAGCAGTGCTGGCGGGGCGGCTGCGGGCGGGGGCGCGGCATGTAAGCATAATTACAATATAAAATGTTATTGTTACAAATGTTTTTTATTATGCATTTATCATATTATAGTGTATTCTGTATTATTGTTGCAATGAATAAAATGTTTCTTTTATTTACAATATTTTTTTCTTCAATTTATTTGTGTCCTCCTTTTCATTGTAAAAAAGTTGGTCACCTTACTATAATATCTTGTTGCAAGCAGCTGCTGCTCTGTTGTGTGGATTCAGAGGCCTGTATATTTATTTACTTATTTATATGCCGCAACAACCCTGTGAGCTGGGTTGGGCTAAGAGAGGGAAACCGGCCCAAAGTCCTCCAGCCAGCTTCTGTGCCTATGGGAGGGACAGCACCATAACCACTATGTCAAACTGGCTCTCAATATATCCCAGTTTTCTCCATGATTGGGCACTTTCAGCCCAAGTGCTTAGTGTTTGTTTGGTTTTAGCATCAACTCAAGACAGGCATAAAAAGGTCAAGATATCCTCAACCTAAAGCTGACTCCTGCTGATGGAGTCCACACAGTTTTGTTGACAGTGTTTGCTGTCCACATAATTTTGTTGGCAGTGTTTGGGAAGTAATTTGCTGTTGCCTTGTTCAGTGAGAGGGCTGGGATGAGGGCAGGCAGGGCTTCCCACTGAGAGCTGTGGAACACTTTGGTGGTCCTGATCCAAGTATTAAGCAGGGATGATTTTACTTAGCTCCTGAGTTCAGCCAAGGAAAGATGTAAACAACTTTCTAGCCTCATCGTTACCCTGCCGGCTGCATCCGTCTATGTCAGACCACTTGGAGCTTGACTGCTCTGACCTCAAATTAAGATTGCTGTAAATCATGGAATTAAAGAGACAAAAAGCCCGCCATATGAATATAAAAAAGAATAGCCTTTGTGTTCTGTTCAGATACTATGGTTTCAAAATTCTACAAAAGGTTTTTGATTGTAGATGTATAATAGAAAGGAATGCTTATATAAAGAACTCTGTGAGCAAATCTTAAGGAAGTAGTATAAAATGTACTAAGGGACATAGTTCTGATGATCTGTCTGAAGCAAAGTGCATGTAACTCCCATTAGCATTCCTGGGAACTTTGCCAATGCACCAGAGTGGAAGAAAATGGAACAGGGCTTAGTACTTGGAAATAGTGTTGCTTAGAGAGTCCTCCATAAGCCTTTAAAACAACTGGGAGTTTGTGGGTAATCAATCTCCACATGACAATCTTTGTTTATGGGTGAGTCCCAGGCTTTCCTGGTTAGCCTGCTAAAGCTGAGCAGATCTCCAGGAAGAGTTTACTCTGCAAGAGCTGGAGACTATAGTGAGAAACAAAAGACAGCTATTATTCTCGATTGCTCCAATAATGCAGAATACAAGCAAGAGAATCGGTCTAAAGCAGAACACAGATAGACACACATCTGAATGTATATAACTAAGTATTTGATAGCTACTGTTTGCCACAATCTACATTTTAATATATTTACAAAGCCTTGATTTGTGTTGTTTTTTTTAAAAGTCTGCTAGCTTTACAATTGATGTAGTTTTAAATGAGATGCACTCATATTATAATTTCCAGGTTGAATCAGTTGCAATAATAGCCTAGAGATGGTGAGAATGTTCTCAGGGTCCATATGTGAGAATCTAAGCAAGTGCAAAACATAATATAAACACCACTTTTACCTAACAAATATATTTCCAATTTGGAGACAATTTTAAATTGATCTCACAACAATCTGTAATTCAGAAGTTAAATTCAGGTCTGTTTCCAAAGATATCTCTTAACTGCCTAGCTTTCATAGTGAGTACTTTTTCATTTATACCAAAGGTAAAAGTAACATGGGAAATAATATTTTTTTTAAAAAATACACTAATAGAAGCTTTGTCTTTACTAGTAAGTTACAGTATACCATATCACATTCCATTTATCAAAAAGTTGCCAAGATTTTTCTGCATGATTTATGTTGGGAGGGCCAAAAGGCCTCTTATTTCTGTGAGATAGTTTTGTGTTTGACATTTTCGGATTTAGCAAATACTAGTATTGTTCATAGAGCAAGCAGCAAAGCTGGCGAATCTATTACAAAGCAGAATGTGGAATTTCCAATGACCAACGAAGTCATTTTTAAACCAAGGGGACAAGGCTGAGGGGAAACAGGCTTAAGCTGTTATATAGAGTACCCTAGAAAAGGAAGAGGATGACATAGTTGCCACAGAAATTTATCCAAAGTTGTCTATAAGAATCATCAACAAAGATGCTTAGTTTTCCATATAAGAATGAAATTACTTAAAAATAATAGAAAATTATTTAACGAAATTAATTAAAGTCTTTCCCCCTTTGTGATTATGAAAATTTGCAAAATAACCTTATTGCCCTGAGCCTTGAACAGATTTTATCCCCCCCCCCGATTTTATTTGCTTTTTTCCCCTTAGTACAAGCTAGATATTACACTTTTCAAAGAAAACACATAATATTGATACTAGTTTAAAAGGATATAGAAAAACAGATAGTAGAAAAAAATAATACCAATTTAAACAATAAAATAGGGTTGAATAGCCAAACAAATCTAAAAATATAATATGGCTAATATATTCTAATAAATTTCGGGTGCTCAGGGTGAAAAAAAAATACATTAAAAACATCAAGTACTATGAAACATTTCATCCCCAGCTTCTACTCAAAATATGTTTACTGAGTTTTAAACTCTACTGAGTTTTAAAAACATTTGTTAACACAATTAAAACCAAAAAGACCAGAAAAGGCAAATAATAGATAATGAACAATATATTAAGAGTATACTGTGGATAATATATAGATTATATGTCAAACTTAAATGTAAACTCTAAACCCCACATTTCAGGTGTGGGACAATTCCATGTGTAGATCTCTAACTGATCTAAAAATGGCATCCAAATATTGAATCCTACATCAGATTTATTTTTTTAATAAGCAGTTATTCTGGAGTGATGAGTTATTTTCTCTAATGGATAGAAGTGGTGCTTTGAAGACATTTGTGAGTCAGCTAAAACATTCCTGAGCTAATTCAAATCAGTTGGGCTGCTACCTCCCTTTGCCCCTCTTCTTATTCTTAATAATTGATTCCATTAAGGTTGGCACAATGAATGACAACAAAGGAGGGGAGTCTGTTTAGTGTCTGCCCCAATGATAGAATGCTTATGGCATAAAAGGATTTTTATTTCAACAGGCTTTTGTCTGCTAGGTGTGCACTTTTATGTCAACATTCAGTGAATAAAAATAAAAGCAGTGGCTTTTATGCCATCTGTAACAATAATTCTGCTGATTGATGAATCACATTATCTGCTGGTCAAGAGCCAGTCTTGTCAATAGTCACAGAGTTTGTCCAATAGTATTTTTCCCCTCAAATAAATGGGGTTATTGTAAGGAAAGCTCTTACTTAGCAGTGATAACATGTTTTGGACTTCATATTCTATCACTCCACCCAGCATAGCCCATGACTATGTGACAAGGACTGCACCCAATAGCATTTGCTACCCTAGCTCCAAGCCTACCAATTTACTTATGATTATCCTTTCCCTATTTTTCCTCCCATAGATCCAGGATTATGCATTCGTATTCCACAACTGCATTCTTCTAGTACGAGTGGGAATTGTCAGCTGATTTAAAGCATAACATTTCATTCCTGTAACTTGTCTTTTCAACAATCAAGTCTGGAACTTAAACAAAAGCAATGTGTCACTTCAAAGACGAGGATGGAGACTAGCCTTGAATTATAAATGCTCTTATAAAGTGTTAGCAGAAAAGTAAATAAAAATCAAATAAGACTAGAATATAAAAAGTCTGAAAAGATTGAAATGAAAAACACCCATTGATAGCTCAACAGAAGAACCCAACCTGACTTATTCAGTAATGCAGTATAAAATGAACATCTGCATGTTTCAGTTTATTGGAAGGTGCAGCAAAATGGAGGTAAGGGAGAAGCTGCATTAGCCAAGCTGGCTAGAGTTCTGCACGTTTGGACTGCACACACACACACACACACACACACACACACACACACACACAGAGAGAGAGCGAGAGAGAGAGAGAGAGAGAGAGAGAGAGAGAGAGAGAGAGAGAGAGAGAGAGAGAGAGAGAGAGGAGTTAATTTATCTCTCTTTTCCCATCTAATGGTTATTTGAATTCTTGGAGCCCAAATTTGGTAGCCCTAGCCAAAATAATATGGAAACTGAAATCCAAAACATCCCAAATAAAATTTTGCAATATTTCAACTGATTTATTGGACAAGAATTATGAATGCTGTGATGTATTTGTCAGAAGAAGATTAAATAATGCTTATCTATATGGACAATAGCCATCTAAATAACAAAGCAAGTTTTCAACTCTTGAAACTTTCCTGCAAATAATGAAAACATGTGGGCATGAGTGTCACATTAAGAGAGAGAGATAGAGAGAGGGAGGAAGGGAGACAGGGAGAGAGGGAGAGAGAATACATTCAGAAGTTTGTTTTGTTTGATGACAAAATTATTTTTTCTGTAGTAAAATATTTGCTGCAATTCATGTGTGACTATTACTATTTTCTGTGATTCTTGTTGACTATTACTATTATTACTATTTTACATTATATTTTTTTTCTTTTACAAACGATTTGCTTGGCTTTTAAAACAATTAACCCAGCAATACAATAAGTACAATCCTTCAATTATATTTAATCATCTTACTTAAACTGTAACCTCATCTTAATTAAACTGTGAAGCTCACATGATGGGTCTTCTCATACCAAGAAAGAATTTATATCACAGAAAATGTAGACTTGATAATTGCTAGTTTACATTAAAAGAGCCGAAACTAATCCAGATGACATGCTTTAAAATCCTACCCACTTTAAGAAAAACCTAAACAAAATGCCTATTCATTTTGAACAAATAATTGAGAAATTCCAAAACTGAAATGCCTAGCTATATAGCAACTGTTTAAATATAGACTGAAACTCATGGTCTTCCATTTGAAAGACCTACAGATACAGTTTCTTTTTAATTCTAGGATAAAACAAAATTTATCCAAAAGCAAAATCTACAGGCCAGAAAAATGTAAGAGCTGGAAAGGGAGACCAGACCGGCAGCTGAAGATGAAATGCTATTTCAGCACGAATATGGCTCAGTAAGAATTAAACTATGTTGTAATTACCTTTATTAAACCCATTCCTTGAACTTAACTCTGGCTGCTTCTTAGAATACCGTCTGCTCCAGCATCAAATACTATACTGCCATCAAATACAGCTGATCATGATCTAAAACAGATTGCCATATACATTGAGTAAAAGCAGAGTTTAAGAAATGGCAGGCTACCTTCAAAATGTTTTCTTTCGTTCCATGAAAGTCGGTAATGATCCCTGGAGCTTTTTTTTTTTTTAACGTTTTCTGCAAACTATCTGGAGAAACAAATACATTTTGAAGCTATTGCACTGGAGTTATCCTAGTCAGAGTTTCAGCCATGCCTTTTCCTTAGATGCATCCAACTTGCCAAATTTGGGGCCTCTGCATGATAATCAAAGCTGGATCTTTCCTAGCTCAGCTCTCACAAAACATACAGCTGGTTAATAAGAACATTTAAGTGTGTGTCATACTAACTCTAAACCTGAATTAATTCATCCATTCACTGTTTGCAGAGGTTCAAAACGAGCAAGATGGTGGTTGCAGAATGCAGCAAGGCAATCTCTTTTCATAGCATCATACGGTTGGAAGGACCTTGAGGTCTTCAGATCCAACCAGGCAGAAGTCCTTATACCAGCTCAAAGAAATGGTTGTCCAGTCTTTTCTTGAAAACCACCAGTGATGGAGCAGCTACAATTCTGGGAGGCAAGCTGTTCCACTGCTTAATAGTTCTCACTCTCAGGAAATCTCTCCTTATTTCCAGATTGGACCTCCCTCTGATGAGCTTTCTCTCATTGCTTCTTGTCCTGCCTTCAGGTGCTATGGAGAATAAATGGCCTTCTTCTTCCACTGTGGCAGCCCTTCAGATATTGGAAGACTGCTATCATGTCTCCCCTCAGTCTTCTCTTCATTAAGCTAAACATACCTAGTTCCTTTTGCCATTCTTCATAGGATATCGGTGGGTATAGAGCAGTACTATATTTGTATGTGTGTCATCTTGCAGCAAGTTCCAATTGTACTGTCATGATTGCTATTTTGTCAATAGATGCTACTGCTCCAAACAAACACAGATTAAGGTAGTTTGAGGTAACTACACAGTATCCATAAACTGTTAACATAAAACAAGTACAAAGCACGTATACTATTTATATTTATATTTATCATATTAATCAGACAAGATGATTAACCACAAGATGAAACAACATTGTAGCATCCCAGTCCACATAATCCACTGGATTAGCCAGATTGTTGTGGTTTTCCTAAACCCAACATGATCCCAGCAACACAATTTTTCAATAAAAACTAATTCCCTCCAGAGGAAAGAAAAACATTAAAAAGACAGGAATTGGGGAGAAATTTAGAGCCTCCTTTGCGAAGACTGGTAGTAAGAACTAAAAGAGGGCCACTTTCTATTAAAAACATGCAAGTTTGCTGGAGGACCAGATCTTGGTTGGGACACATCATGTGAACATGGCCACTGGATCATATACAATTAAGATTCTTTTTTTTCAACTTGGTAAAACGTGGAGTCCTTCCAAATCTGTGGATTTGTCCTTCTTGTAGGTCTCCGTAAGTATCTGATCTTGGAAAAGTGTGTTTCTATTTTTAGGATTCTATTTTTAAGGATATGGCTCTCAAAGTGAGCCACAGATACAAACAAAATAACCACATTTGTTGTTCAGTGGTGATTCAGTCTTACAACCACTGTAGAGGGTTATATATTATATAATTATTGAGTGTTGCTTATGATTTATTGTCTCATGGATCTCATTTACTTTGTGTTCTACTTTTGTTTTGGCAGACAAAAACTCATTCCTTAAAATCAGCAATACAACTGCATTTAAAATCTATAAAAATTAGCAGATTAATTACAGCTACAAAGGTTTTGGTTTATGGGGCTGGAATCCTTAGGTCACTACCAGATAGTAATCAAAGGTTCCCTCAAATTTCTGTTCCCCTTCCTATAAGAGCTGGGCAAAATTTGGGCCTTTAGGGCTGTAGTATAACACTGTATACTCACAGCAAACAGCAACTGCTCACTGGTGGCTGTCATAATTGCCATTTCCTTAAGTACAACTTACAAAAGGAAGAAGCTTTTCTGGATTGTTCCTTTCTGTAGGAATCTTATCTTTAGGTCTTCATCCAACTGTGGCACCTTCTAGAGACAAAGCAACACCTGAACATACAAGCTGACTCCCAGGATGCTGCAACCATCATAAATACATGCCAATTGCAAAGCATCCATATTTTGATCATGTGATCGGAGTGATGCTGCAACAATCGTAAGTGTATCAGTCGTAGAGGCTGACTACCTGTTCCATTCTTACAGTGGAAAAAAGACTTCACCCCTACCTGTTAGCTAGAACCCCGTTGTTAAGTCCTGGGAATAATGGCGCTTGAGACGATGCATCTTCAACAAGTCTTTATTGTTTGCTCCACTCTACGAACAACGACAAACCCCAGAGGCGCGCAAGCCTCTATATATACTCTCCGATCCCCGGACAATTCCCCCCAGTCACAAGGTAGTACTTTCCCGCCTTGCGCATGCGCGCAAGGCTGGCGCTGGTCAGTCTGGTCCCGGGCAGCTTTTGCAAATGCCCGGGACTCTTGCAACTTCCCGCGCCTGCTTCTGCAGGCACGGGACACAACACCCCTCCCCCCTAGAATAAACAATGCTGCGCCCGACATGGACGCCACCTTTGGCAGGAGGGTGTGAAGGAGCCGCCGTATCGTGGCAAATCATGCTGTCTAGTAGAAACTCCTTCAATCGACCCAGGCAGCTCGTAGCGATGTAGCCTTTATTTCCGCACGCTTCTGGCGTCCACCGCGTCCGATGCAATGAAGCTCAGCTGGGCCCTTGTCCTGACGATGTTTGGACCTCCTCCCAGCTGTTTGGTAACGCTTGTCCACCTTCGTGTGGATGGTTGCAGTCACTGGAGCGCTTCGAGTGGGCCACAGAATCTTGGCCACTCCACTTCCAGATCTCTTTGTTGATTCCCCAGCTCGCTGATCTCTCTGTTGAACTGTGTGTCTCCAAGCCCTGATCGAGGATCAGAGTTGTCTTCTATAGCCGCACGCACCCTCCAGCGATTTCGTACTGGCAGGATAACGCTGACTTCCACGCCGTTCGAGGATCAGGGTTGTCGTCTTCAGCCGCACGCACCCTCCAGCGATTCCGTACTGGCAGGATGTTGACTTCCACGCCGTTTCTTTCCCGGACTTCTTTGGGTGAGTCTTCTAGCTTTTCTTAGCTGTAGAAACTGCATCCCACCTTCGTCGCCAGTGTTAAGTCCTGGGAATAATGGCGCTTGAGACGATGCATCTTCAACAAGTCTTTATTGTTTGCTCCACTCTACAAACAACGACAAACCCCAGAGGCGCGCAAGCCTCTATATATACGATCCCCGGACAATTCCCCCCAGTCACAAGGTAGTACTTTCCCGCCTTGCGCATGCGCGCAAGGCTGGCGCTGGTCAGTCTGGTCCCGGGCAGCTTTTGCAAATGCCCAGGACTCTTGCAACTTCCCGTGCCTGCTTCTGCAGGCACGGGACACAACACCCATGCTACTTCAAATAGTTTTCACCCTGTTCACTGCTATCTCTGATCAAAATGCAGTCTGTCAAATTTCAGTTGCTGGGACTACATTTAACACTGAACTGACTGAAGGCAAAGGCCATTAATGGGTAAGATGAAGATGGGAAGAAGATGGGACAGTTTGGAGACAAAGGTGGGGACTGTTTCTTCACTTTTTTCCCCAGATGGGGGTCAGAATTTGTGAGAGGACGTTACCTTTCTTTAAACAACTCTTTCTGCCTCTTACTATGTATGTCAATTTCACAAATTCCTTCTGTTTTCATACTCATACCCAGTAAGTGTTCACAATTTAGCAAAGAAAGATGTAGGAAGTTCATTTTTAAAAGTAATGTATTTGGTTGCAACTAATACAGACTCCTTGGATCTTACTTCCCACCTTTTTCTACTCTCTTGCAACAGCCCCAAATGTCTTTGCTCTCCTTGTCTAAATGGCACAGCTGGTGAAACCTGATGACCCCCTAAAGGGTTAAAAATAAATGAATCAATGGACAGAAAGAAAGCCATCTCCACAGGATAAACACTAAAAAAGACAGCTCCAAGAAGCTGATGACACAACCTGATGTACCTAATGGCAGGCAGACATGATACTTTATTGTAATTGCTACAAAGTATTTTAGGAAGCTTGAACAGCGTTTACCCAGAGCTAAGAGTTCACAGGTCAACACGTGTGAGAGTGCTCTATATGTCCCAATAGACTAGCCCATTGCTATAATTTAAATCCTTCCAGATGTCCGGAAGAACCTATGGCAGACATTCAATAATACAATATCTGGGGTTTGTATTGCTGGACTCCTTGATAGCTTCTGCCCAGCGGTGGTCTGAGAGATCTATTTATTTTAAGAAGCCACCATTTGGGGGCTGTTTTCCAGATATCTTTTAAAGCAAGTATGCTAATGAATCAGCTTGCTCATTTATTTTATTTTTCAGTCATATTTAATGTATGAATACATGGAGACTTCCTTTTCAGTGTAAAGCTAATAAAAATATATTATAAAAATGTTGGGAGATCATCAAGATAAGACTGCCTATTGGGAATTGCACTAGAATTCTACGCCTAGTTTTCATCTCTGCTTCATTGTTGCCTTTGACAATCATGGTACTGCAGAAATTATGGAGATTTGCTGCTGAGATGGGTCATGCGGTAGACTAGAAATATGTAGCTCATATATATCTGATTCATTTTGCTGTCCATATTAGTGAGACAAAATGCCAGTTCATTGGAGAATTCTAATGGATTAAAAAATGATAAAACAAAAATTCTGTCCACATCCAATTTTTGGTTCCTTAGAATCTTTATTTACAGCTTTCCCTAATACGATGCAAAGTTCTCTAACATCATTTTTGTAAGGATATTTGCTTGTTGCAAGATTTCTAACATAAGGTTCCTTGATATAAGCAGTTTCTGAAAAACAAAACAATATTTTTCTATATGCCAATTTTAGAAACAAATTACCTGTTTTATACATGGGACATTTTGCTGGTAGACTGTTCAGGACTGTTACCCATGCCGTGGCTGTAGCCATTTGGGTACAATGCAGATCAGTTCCCATGGAAATGTCTAAGATTTGTTAAGTTGTGAGTTCTAATCCCACTTTAGGCACGAAAGCCAGTTAGTTAACTTTGGACCAATCATTCTCTCTCAGAGTTTTGTATTGTATTGTATTGCAGGGGTCGTCAACCCCCTACAATTCAGAACTGGGCCATGCAAGCGGCAGGCGAATGTGTGCACACACAGCTCCATTTGCATGAGGGGTAGGCACTCACCCATGTGTGTGAAGCTCCATTTGTACACAAATGGAGCTTCACACACATGCGCAAGTGTCCACAGCTTGTGCAAATGGAGCTGTGCATATGTCTGCTGCTCACACAGAACTTTTCCCCCTGCCAGTCCACAAAGCCAGAAAGATTGGGGATCACTGTTGTATTGCATTGCATTTATATTTCATACTTCTTAACTGCCAATCTCCCTCAGATTACTATTGTAGGGAAAATAGGGGCAGGAAGGAATATTAGGCAAGTTTGCTGCCAAAGGCAAGATTTAAAAATCTAATTAAAAATAAACAGATAAGATTTGCTAAATTTAGGAACAAATTTCTACTCAGAAATGGTAAAAACCTTCCAAAACAGGAGTAAAACGTGGCCATTTATTTGGGGGCTGAAAGAGATAAAAAGCGAGGCATAAATAATCCATTTAACTCTTACCACTATTGTTATATAAGCTGATAATTTTGCTCCTGTTGGACTTTTGAAATTGACAGGTGAGAGGTTGTATGTGGGCTTTTTAAGGTCATGGGGTGGAAAGCTAGAATTTCTTTTTAAATTGCTGGAATTTTCAATTTTTTGAAAAAAAAAATCTGTTTTCACAGAAATGCGGACCTCTTCATAAACTCAGATTTTTATTGCTCTGCCAGACAAGCTGGAAATTGTAAAAAGTTTGAACCCAGTACACAAGACCAGGTTGAAGGCTTGCCAGACAGATACCTTGTCCAAGGAGAGTGGAAAAAACTGTAAATTCATATCCTAGTGAATTGTATGGAAAACATTGGAACCTAAATACCTAATAAACATTTCTATTTATTCCTGCTAATAAAACCTGATATGCACAATTGTGATTTTTGAATATTATGCTTATATAGCACTCTGGGCTCAGTATTGTCTCACATGAATCATCTTCTGAGCAGACCTACAGCCAGTGATTTTACGATTATAGCTGATGTCTCTTAACTAGTAAATACTTTAAAATTGTTTTAATTAACTTACCAATATCAACCATATTAAAAAAGGAGGAAAGTTTAATAATGAATCATTTTTCTTAAACATTCATACTTTCATACTTGTAGCAAGCCACAGAAATGATCTTGGAGAAACTATGGAGTGCCTGACCATTCAACCCACTACACCACAACTAACACAAGCTATAAAAAAGATAATACTACCACATATTTCAATCATCTCAGAAACAACTAACTACTACAATCACACAGCATCACCGTAGCACACAAAGCAACTAAAGGCCTCCATATCTTAAGTAAAACAAAGTAATCCAAAAAGACCCAGTAGCCCAAGAAGAAGAAAACAGGAGTCGTCTACAATATACAGTATAAGGATTGTAACATCCAGCCAGAAGACTGACAGAGCATATCATGAACACCAAGTACTGTAGCAGACAGAAGACTGAAACTCCTTAATCTTACAATACAATGGGTAGATTCAACCCGTTTCAAATGGGAAAAGCTGTGAGCATTTTAGACCAAATTAAACCCCCAACATCCCTAGATATTTGACATTCAGACAAATCAGTAATCAGGAGACACATAAAGATAAACCACGTTTATATACCATTCAAAAAAGACAACAAGAAGTCTAAAAAGGAAACAAAAAGACCATAGCACATCCTTTTCAGATAAGCCTCTCCAACACCCAGATAAGAAGGGATTAATACCAGACAAAAAATCAAACAGAAAACAATAAATTAATCAAGGAACTACCAAGGAGAAACCACATCCCTACCAACATTTTTAATCTTATTTTCATTTTAAAATAAAAACACAGCAAAACTTAAAAAAATGGACAATAGAAGATATTTTAATATTGGACATATTGAGGGATATTTTTGAACAGCCAACCTAGAAGTTATTTTAATAACTATTTTTAATAGTGACTACCTCTATAGATATATTGTATTTAAAATATGATATGGAAGAGCATTACCAATTCAAACTGAGACTGAACTGAAAGTAGATTTTAAAATGATAAGATAACAAGAATGACAGGGAAAAAGATGTTACACTGATAAACAAAAGCAACTACCTGATATCTTCATAATTAAAAGGAATACGCAAACAACAAACCAAGAGAGTGACCTGGATAATTTTCCTACACTGGATTTACAAAGGTGACTTTTTAACATTTTGAAGAATTTTGTGGGATGGGACAAAGAAAAAATAGAAAGAAATCAAACCATTGTTGATTTCAGAAAAGGCAGGCACAGCCATACCTCTCTGTGTATTAATGACTCAACTGTGGAGGTGATTAGCAGCATCAGGTTTGTGGGTGTGCAAGCTGATAATTAGGTTGGCTTGGTCACTCAACAGTAAGACACTGGTGAAGTGGGCACAGCAGCGCCTGCACTCTCTGCACCACATTAGGAAAGTACAATACATCTGTCCTTACCCCTTTCTATAGAGGGATGATCGAGATCATCCTGTCATATTGCATTAATGTCTGGTTTGGAAGCATTACTGCTTTGGACAGGAAGTGGTGCAGAGAATGATGAGAATGGCAGAAAAGATTATTGGTAGTTCACTTCCTTCTATCCAGGACATGGCATATAAGCGATGCTTGAGTAGGGTCTGCAGGATTGTCAGGGATGCTGCACATCCTCTCTATGACCAGTTTTCTGGAAGGAGGCTTCATGGTATCCGAAGCAGAACATCCAGATTCAGTCACAGCTTTGTTCCATATAGTATCAACTTTGTGAACTCTCAAGTTTCCTCTTTCTGCTATATATTCAAAATGGACAGTGATTAATATATGTATATATATGTATATAGCATGTGTGTTCAGTATGTGTATGGATATATATATATATACTTTTTTTGAGAGCAGGCAACACAATTTCAGTTTTAATATGTGGCAGTGTGCTCACAGTAAAAAAAACAATAACGATTATCTATCTATTATTTGAAGGGGCAAAAGATCAAGATTGTTAAAAGTAAAAGGAAGCAATGTAAAGTTGGTTTATTTGGTCAAGGCTAAAATAGATATGTTGTTATCTTTGGTAATTTTTAATGGATGTTTGCTGACATCAGGACTGAACAATGTGACTTATGAATCTGTTTATAGATAAGAGATGGAACATGGGAAGAAGAGTTCATTTGTTATATTTTAAAAGAAGGTGATAAGTTACTAAAATTGTTTATAGTGATGAAGATGGGAAGTTGCTTCTTTATAGATTTTTTTCTTTTTCTTTATTATATTATTATTATTTCTTTCTTTTTCTTTTTTCCTTTCTTTTCTGAACCTTCTACTTTTGCTTTTTTATTCTTTTAGGTTTTTTTCAATTTGTGTTAGTTTTTACTATTGCAATTATAACGCTTAATAAATGATATTAAAAAATTAATCCTGGTCTCCTCCAAATCTCTCTGATAGACTTCCATGAGAGCTTAGGCTTACTGGCTTTGTTCCTGACTGCTCTGCCACTGCTGGCTTATCCTAAACAGTCTGTCCACTCTTTATTATAGTCCAGATCAGAAAACAGATTCCACAAATTTGACTGGAACTCTATTGATATAGGCTACATTATTAGAATCATGAAAGCTTGTGTTTCCCCTTCTCTTCTTCTTATGCCCCAGGAAGTTAGGGTGAAACCAGAATGTGTTTCTTTTTTTATGTTTCCCTCATTTCTGGGAATCTCCAAAAGACTCAACAGAGACATAAATCTCTTTTTTCTTTCTTTCTATGTCTTCAGTTCGGTGAATAAAAGAATCACAACCAACCTTTCTCATCCCCCCCCCCTTTTTTTCTCCTCCAATCAATCTTATATTTTCAGACTGCGTTTTTCAAGTTTTCCCATTGAAATTTGATTAAACTGTACAATTTTGAGCTAATTGTCAGATTGAGGTGACACAAAAGGTTAATTCTATTAGAAACTTTAGGAAGTCACAGCCCTACAAAGTTTGAGAATATCCAACTTACTGTCATTGGTATGAGTTTGTTTCTTTAAAAAAATGTTGAAATAGTACCGATTTTTAAAAAGCTCTGTTAGAACATCCTCATTATAATCCACTTTGGTATTTTGCATGCTGAAGGGTGGCCTCATGCAAAGAGAATTATAATTTACAAGAAATGATCACCATATAAGCGTGGACCTTAGGAGAAGATGACCTTGCTGGAGATAGGTAAGATCTGTTACCAAAGAGACCAAGACAAAGCAATACGGCTTAAGCCCAAAATATGCAGAAGGAATGCAACAGCAGTCAGACACCTTCCTAATTCACATGTTATATACTATATCTCTAGCAACTGCTTTTGCTATCCTTCCAGTGCTGAAATTAATCAAGATTAATGCAGTATATTAAGGCTATTTTCAGGCCCAGGATTCTTAGGGATAGTAATCAGAGAATCACGTGAACTATTAATACCACTTTACAATGCCTTAGTAAGGCCACACTTGGAATACTGCATCCAGTTTTGGTCACCACGATGTAAAAAAGATGCTGAGACTCTAGAAAGAGTACAGAGAAGAGCAACAAAGATGATTAGGGGACTGGAGGCTAAAACATATAAGGAACAGTTGCTGGAATTGGGTATGTCTAGTTTAATGAAGAGAAG